>NC_060064.1:41825651-42125651 GCF_020283565.1 Trifolium pratense | reverse complement strand
TGTATTGTAAAATTACGTAATGGATCCCTTATCCAATATAATTTTTTTTGTATTGTAAAATCCGGTGGTTCAAATGACGCAACCCCAGTTAGAAAACCACCAAATCCAACATCCCTATTTGGCAGAACGACTATGGTAATAATAATCTTACAGTGTAATCTACTCTCCCTTTGACAATTAAAAGATTTCATATTTATTTGTTACCTTACCTGAATTGCAGGGTTTTCGGTCATCTCCTTCGTCTGCCAACCTTCCTACCCCATCGGAGGTTGTACGCAAAGTAGAGGCTAAGTATCCTGCTTTGCTTTTCAAGCAACAGCTCACAACCTACGCGGAGAAAATATATGGTATCTTGTGGGACAACTTGAAGAAAGAGTTGGCATCATTTATTTCGTTATGTATCCAGGTATTTTGAATACAATTGTTTAACTGAATCTGAATGGGATAAATAAAGTTGAATGTCTTATTATAATCCTCAGTTCTCATATCTTCTCCATATATATTTTTTTAAGTTCATATCTTGTCCATATATAATATCTGCCTTTTCGAGATACTTTATTGTTTCTAGAAATTTCTAAGAGGACTCCGGTCTTCCGATGTCTTTTCTCCGGATGGTCATAAGATTCTAGAGGTCGTAAAGTTGAAATCCTGGAGTTGGTTAAGTGCTAAGTAGACTGGTTTCAGATTTCCGATTTCTTTGTGGTTTACTAATCCCATAGGATGCTTGGTTTTTTTATTTATTTGTATAGCAATTACAGGTAGAATTATGTTGTATATAGTTGTTAGGTCCCTAATACTGCTATATGTGTGTTTCGGTAGGTGTGCTATTCCAGTTTTTCATTGTATCCGGCTGGTTTACATTCTCTTCTTGTAATTGTCTTCTAAGTTTTGGCACTTGTTCTAAAATTGTGTTTCAAATAAAGTTTTTAGCATATATTTTTTTTCAAAATACTATTTATTTCGTATTACTGATATATAGGCACCAAGGACATCTAAGGGAGTCTTAAGATCTGGCCGATCTTTTAGTAAAGATTCTCCCATGGGTCATTTGGCAGAGTATTATTTTTTGAAGAAGCTAATATTATTTTTTGGCAGAGTATTATTGAATCTCTCAACACTATTCTCTGTACTATGAAAGAGATCTTTTTAAGAAACTAATATTATGGCTTTTTAACAATTTGAGTATCGTGTAATTACTTTTTTTACACTAGCCGTTTATGCTATTTATAAAAATTGCGTATACATAATATATTGTTTTGGGTTTAAGGTTCCTCCTGTCCTAGTCCAAAAGATCTTCTCTCAAACATTTTCATATATTAATGTTCAACTCTTCAACAGGTAATTAGTTTCTGCATGCATCCTTTGACATGATTTTTTTGTTTGTCATGGTGTTTTGATCTTAATGTTTAACATTCTATTTTTAGAACCGGTTGAGGTTAGAAGACCACGATACTGCACCAGAACTAACATAAAAACATATCCGGTCCTAAAAGCAACCTTGGCTCCTGATGTTGAGGTTAGATTTGGTTCTTCTTGTTGGTTTCGATCTTGGAACTTTCTGTTCATATTTTAATGATCTGCAGCTACGAATGAATCGTTTGAGTTTTAATTGATTGCTCTTCCAATTCTCGTTTGATCATGTGAACTTTTTGATATAATTTGTCATTTGATAAATGTTCTTATTGCTTTTAAAATTAAAAAGAATATTAAGATATTCGTTTATTCATTTTGTAGTCAGTTGATTTCTGATTTCTGGATATCTGGAACAATTTGCAATTCTTGATCATAATGGATATGAATGATAATGGCTACAGATTCATAGATAACATTTCTTCAATGAGTCGTTCATTATTCTTTTTGTTTTTTAGTTTTGATCGTAAGACACAAATTGAATTGTGAACCTGTTTTTTGCAGTGTGGTTCGTCAAAATAATGATCTTCTTTCATCATATCATGGAGCCTCAAGTTTTGGTTTGCATATTTATTTTTAAAGCATATATTTTAATGATATTTTATTTCCTCCGGTGTTGCACGGACGATAATACTTTTCTTTCTCATGTTTGATCTTCCCGTTTTGTATTCTGATTCTTTTTTTTTTTTTTAGGTCTTTTGATTGAGGTTTGATTTGGTTCTGACTTTGATACATGTTAATCGAAAAACGACGTTTTCTGTAGTGCATTATGTTTTGAAACAATAACATTTGATTAGTATCAAGCCACGAGTTTATTTTGGTACCTCTCCTTTGAATGGGAATTATTTTCGTTTCTTTTTTTATCTGGACGATTCTTGTTGTCTAGTCTTCTGGATTTGCTCCTCTGTGATTTACCATTACGACTTATTCTTTCTTATTAATGTTGAAAACTATGCATGATTTAAGATTTTTTATTTTGTTTTTGTTTTCGTGTTTTGGGAGAGCTTGGTGGGCCTATCTTTCTTATGCTGATTTCTGACTTGGTTTGAAGAACTATGGTATTGTTCTTTCTTCTTGGTTCTTTTTCTACAATCTGTTTGTTACAGCCTAATATTAATTTTCTTGTGGTGTTAACAGAGTAAGATTTACACGGGTTTGGTATACCACAAAAGTTTTCTGCTTTTTCAAACACCGAACCTTTTGAATCACCGTCTTAAGTGTCTTATGTGGAGGAATCAACCTTACACGTGAACTATAATGTTCAGTTGGTTGTGTTGCATATTTTTTCTAGGCTTTAATTTGGTGATCTGTACTCATATTTGAATTCTTCACATTTCATTATAGTTGTTTCAGCATCCACACTTGATTCCTTTGTGAAAGCTTAAGGTGAGGTTATCATATTCTTCCAGTGTTGAAGTTTTTGCGAGTTTCTGTAACGTTTAAACTCAGTGGTTAACATACAAAATTCTGGTGTAACTCTTCCCTTCCCAAGGTAAGGATTTTCAACAACTTGGTTAGGTGGTGTTTGTTATCATGACCTGTTTCATTGGCCCACAAACTCCTCTGGTATTGAAGTAGGCTTAGTAAGCTTAAATTGTGACGTTTCATATTGACCACACCATGATATTAAATTGATAGTGAGGATATGATGTTGATCGATAGTAAATTCTTGTTGTTTCCATCTTTAGCATTTCTGAGAGCATATAGTTCGTGATTTGTTATTTATTCTTAGGTGTTGCCGGAGAGGATATGATTTTTATTTAAGTCTTGATATGTTTTTCTCAAAATCAAACTTCTCTTGACTCTTCTTTTACTCATCAAGATTTTGTTTTGTATAATTTTTTGATATAATTCTTTGTTTGGTAATCGAAAGATATGTTTATCCATTTTGCAGCGGGCAAGAGCTTTCGATGTCTAGAATGCATTCATAAAATGGACAAGAGCACACAGCCAATAGTTTTAATTTGGTGATCTCTAGTAAATTCTTTTTGTTTCAATCTTTATCGATTCTGAGAGCATAAATTTCATGATTTATTATTTATTCTTAGGTGTTGCTGGAGAGGATTTGATTTTGATTTACGTCTGGATATGCTCTTAGAATTTCACACAATCAAACTTCTCTTGACTCTTCTTTTACTCAACAAGATTTTGTTTTGTATAATTTTTTGATATAATCCGTTGTTTGATAATCGAGAGATGTGTTTATCCGTTTTGCAGTGGGCTATGAAGTTTCGATGGAATGCCTTGATAAAATAGACAAGAACATGGAGCATAAAGTTTTAATTTGGTGATCTCTAGTAAATTCTTTTTGTTTATCCATTGCAGCGAGCTGATTTCTGGATATCTCGAACAATTTGGGATTATAATGAATAAGAACGATAATAGCTACTACAGATGCATAATCAAATTTACTATAGATGTAAATCAAATTTCCTCAATCATTCTTTCTTTATTATTTTTATTTTTGGGCTTTCAACATACACTCAAATTGAATTATGAACCTGTTTTTCTGCATCATGGTTTGTCAAAATCAAAAAAATGTTGACCTCAAGTTTTGATTTGCTTCTCTCTTTTAAAATATTTCAGGTTTCAATAACTCCATCGCTTGCGAATGCATATTTTCTTGATATCTATGAATCAGCATGGTAATTTGTGAACACTGATTCCTTCTGGTTCTATCTTTCTTTTGTTTGATCTTCATGTTTTGTATTCTTATTCTTTTCTGGTCTTTTGATTTTGGTTCTGGCTTAGACCGCCATACATGTGAATTGAAATATGACACGCTGTTTTCTGCAGTGTAGTGTGTTTTGAAACAATAACATTATAAGCAGCATCAAGCCTCAGGTTTATTTTGCTACCATGTACTTGGGTTGTGAACTATTTTTATTTTCATTTCTATTCTTATTGTCTAGTCGATTTACTTCTTGGTCTATGTTTGGCTTTTTTATCTGATTTCTGACAGTGCAAAAGTTTACATGATTCTTTAGGAGTTGGGACAACTTGGCGGTCCTCTCTTTGTAATGTTGATTCGCGATTTTGGTACCTCTCTCTGTAACTTCAGATTTACTCCGTGGTTTTGCACACAACTTCTGGAATAACTCTTCCCTTCCCAAGGATTTAGGAATTTTGGACAACTTGGTTAGGTTATGTTAATTTTACTTCATTGTTTCTCTGTTGATTCTTGTTGTTTACTCTCTCGATCTACAGGAGAGAAATTAATGAATGTGCAACTATGGCGGTGATTATAATTGGTTGGGGGTTTGGTTTAATACTACTTATTAAGCATCTTTCATGGTGTATATTTTCTTACAATTGCTTTAATACTATTTTTTTTCAAGTTTATTTCATTCTTGAGAATCTGTGTATATTTGTCAAGACCCAATACTAACTCATATTTAGTCTGCTAAGCCTAGCCTTTACACTTTGTTAACTTTTCCTCTCTGCTGGGATTAATTTGGCAATGCAAATTTAGTTTTGAACATTTCTGCTGGGATTATTCTTTGCAAGTTTGGGCGAGATTATCAGATAATGGCGATTCATCATTGGGATGTAATGGCGATTATCAAATTTCTTCGATGAGTAATTCTTTATTATTTTTACTTTTGAGCTTTGAATGTAAGACAAAAATTGAATGTTGTGTACCTGTTCTTATGCAGTGTGGTTTTGTCAAAATAATGATGTTCTTTCATCATAGCAATGGAGCCTCAAGTTTTTGTTTGCACATCTCATTCAAAAGCATATTTTGTTGATATTTTATTTCATCTGGTGTTATCATTTTCTTTCTCTTGTTTGATCTTCCGATTTTGTATTCTGGTTCTTTTTTCTGGTCATTTGATTTTGAGGTTTGATTTGGTTCTGGGTTTGATACATGTTAATTGAAAAATGACATTGTTTTCTGCAGTGCAACGTGTTTTGGAACAATAATATTTGAGTAGTGTCAAGCCTCAGGTTTATGTTGGAACCTCTACTTGTAATGTGAAATATTTTCATTTTATTTTTTATCTGTTGATTCTTATTGTCTAGTCTTCTGGATTTTCTCCTTGATGATTTAACCATTAATACTTATTTTTTGTTTTGAATGTTCACATACTTCCTGTTCAGCCTATAATAATGTGTGGCTTCTGGGATCCAGTGGCAGGAAGAGGTTCACATACTTTCTGCTCAGCCTTGGGATAGTGTTGGAGCATGAGTGTGAAGCATTTAAGATTCCAGAGTAAATCTCTTTGCCATTCCCAAGGATGAGGAATTCTTGACAAGCTTGGTTTGGCACTTTTCTTTCCTGTTGATTTGCTACTTCCTTTGTTATAATTTATTGTTCATATCAACTTTCAACTGCCATGCTTAATGTTGCTTCCTTTTTTTGTTAAATAAGTTAATGATGGTTCCAACCAGTGCAATTGGTATTGTAATTACCTCATTGTAATTACCTCAAGGTAATTACAATACCAATTGCACATTAATAAGAATCAACCAGTGTTAAATAAGTTATTTTTTATCTGTTGCTTCCTTTTTTAATGTTGCTTCCTTTTTATCTGGTTGGAATAATGTTGCTTCCTTTTTTCAATTTGTATTGTAATTACCTCATTGGAGTCAATCAAGTTAGCAATCCTTGCAAGCTCCTCAATGATCCGCTGGTTTACTCCAACCAGTGCATTATTTTCCAATATGATTTTATATCGTACTATATACAAAAGGATTTGGTAGATAGGTAAACAGAGAGAGAGAGTGATTGATTGTAAAATTGATATATTATACAAAAGGGTTATAGTGTTCCATTTTTCATTTTGAAATACTCAAGACAACACTAAATCTTTATGTTTTCCATTTTTCGCTTTTATTTTCAGATTTTTTCCTTGAGGAAGTTTTCAACGACACTTTTGACATATGATGAGACATCTCATTTATTTTTTAATGAATGCAACGAAATGTACTAAGTGAATGTTTACTGTTGTTATTGTTGGTGAGACCAGAGGAGTGTCGGGAGCAGCAGACTCTGATACATCTCCATCAAAAGCAACGAGAGTAACAACGGGACAGCGTCGAAAGCAACAATGAGCCGCATCTCTATCAAAACCTTAAAGCATTAGGTATATGGGCAATTGCATAATTTGAGAGGAATTCTTGTTCCCTGCAATTCTGATCAGCAACTTGGTTTGGAGAATTATGCAACTATTATTTTTTTTCATGGTTTTTCATACACCTATTTTTCACAGCGTAATTTTGTTGTAAATGCTGGTGTTAACAGGGGTACATGGATTTGGTGGTAACAGGGTTACATGGATTTGGTGTATGTCCTTTCTCAAATGTACTGCAACATGTTAATTTCGCTGACCGAAGTGGAGAAATTGGAGATGAGTGCTTCTGCAGTATGTTATATATTTTTAACTGTTGCTTAGCCTAATTGGGCATGATTATCATTATTCATCATTGCCATTGGGATATAATTGGTCTTTTTTTGATATGTTTATGTATTTGTTTTCGAAGAATTGTTCTTAGCTTGTGGACAGGTTGGTGTGTTGAAGTTTGTGTTTCTTCTGGTGTTGGAGTTTG
The DNA here is from genome assembly GCF_020283565.1 of Trifolium pratense. Taxonomy (NCBI): domain Eukaryota; kingdom Viridiplantae; phylum Streptophyta; class Magnoliopsida; order Fabales; family Fabaceae; genus Trifolium; species Trifolium pratense. Next base: position 42,118,691 of record NC_060064.1, on the reverse strand, counting down.
TGTGTTTCAGAATTCGGAACCTGCTCTTCCCAAGATGAAGAATTTTGGACGACTTGGTTACATCGGAGGTGTTGTTTACTCGTTAGGAGAGGTTTTCTATAATCTTCTTTTACTTTACTGGTTTCTTTTGTTATTTGTGATTTGGATGATGTTGACGGTGATACTCCTAAAAAGATATCCTTTTCATTACAGTGGTCCGGGACTCCTGTGTTAGGAGGAAGCCAAAGTCACACATAATCTGCAGGCTTTAATTTGGTTATCTCTTCGAAGACACCTAATAAGATACCCTCTTCATTAGAGTGGCCATAGGACTCCTCAGTATTAGGTGGAAGCCAAAATTGTATTATTTAATAGGGCTACATGATCTTGCAAATTGGATGGAAATTTGGTCAACTCTTCTAAGAATCTTTACATTTCAATATTTTTTTGATACTCAGCATATACTTTTGTCGGTTCCTGAGTTTTCTTTGTGGGTGTTGCAGGGGAGAGAGCCTATAAATATGTGCTTCACTATGGAACCCGTGGCAGACGGAGGTTCACTGTTTCTTTTTTTTACTTGTTACTTTGGTCTCCTGATGTTGAGGTTTGATTTGGTTCATTTTTAATGTTTTGCGCCTACTATGAATTGTTTGGGTTTTAATTAATAGCTCTTCCAATTCTCGTTTGATTATATGTGTACTCTTTATGATATAATTTGTCATTCAATAAATTTGTTATCGCTGTTAAAAATAAAAAGAATATTGAGATATTCGTTGATCCATTTTTAAAGTGAGCTTATTTCTGATTTTTGGATATCTGGAACAATTCTCTTCTTTTACTCATCAAGATTTTGTTTTGTATAATTTTTTGATATAACTCTTTGTTTGGTAATCGAGAGATGCATTTATCTGTTATGCAGCGGGCTAAAAAGTTTCGATGTCCATAATGACTTGATAAAATGGACAAGGATGGATAACGATTCAATATAGATAAATTAAATTTCTTTAATATGATTCGTTCTTTACTATTTTTATTTATTTTTTGGCTTTGATTTTAAGACGTGCAAATTGAATTTTGAACATGTTTCTCTAGTTTGATTTTGTGATCTCTATTGAATTTTGTGATCTATATTATATTCCTCTTGTTTGATCTTCGCGTTTTGTATTCTTATTCTTTTCTGGTTGATAATTTGGTATTTTGGTTGTGGTTGGTTTCGTTCTTGGAGTTTGCTGGTTTTATTGTAATGATTTGATATTATTATCGAGTTCGGTATGGTTTTAATTGAATTGTTCTTCTAATTCCACTTAGGCTTCAGATATTATTCTTCGTGTACAGATGGGTGTTACCCCATCACACTGAAATCATGTGTAGGTGATGAATTCTTCAACATCAAAGAAATTTTACCTCATCCCCTACACATGATTCACACTGAAATCTTTCAACATCGTGTCTACTTAAATCTTCTTTTATCATGTCTTCATAACCTTGGTAGACAGATGAAATTTAAGTGATAGGAACATGAAAGCTAAAGGAGAAACTGGGGGGTAATTTACAAAAGAAATCTCTTTCTTTTGATAATATTTTCGGATCTTTATAACATGTAGAAGGTATATTATGTGAGTAAAATTTTTTGACTGCTAGACATTTGATAGTTTCAAATCAGTGCATATCAACTTTCAACAACCATGCTTAATGTTGTTTCCATATTGTTTTTTTTAATTTAATAAGTTAATGATGGTTACATATGATCTATATATCCAGGTTATTTTCAAAACAGAGAAATAAAACTAAAAAAGTTAGCAATCCTTGCAAGCCCCTCAATGATCTGCTTGTTTACTCCAAACAGTGCATTATTGTCCAATATGATTTTACATCCTACTACAAAGGATTTGGTAGAAAGGTAAACAGAGAAAGTGATTGATTGTAAAATTGATATATTAATACACTAAATCATCATGTTTTCCAATTTTCGCTTTTATATTCCGATGTTTGCCTTGATGAGATAATAGGTTAATTAAAGAAGTTTTCCACCACACATTTGAAATATGATGAGACATCTCATTTTTTATTTTTTTATTTATTCAGAGACATCTCATTTATCTTTTAATGAATGCAACAAAATGTGCTAGGTGAATGGGCAATTGCTTAACTTGAGAGGAATGCAAGTTCCTTGCAATTCTGATCACCGAATTGGTTTGGAGAATTATGCTACTATTATTTCTTTATTCTTGGTTTTTTCTACAGTTATTTGTCACGTCGTAATTTTGCTGTACATGTCTGGTGTAGGGTTACATTGATTTGGTTTATTTCACAAGTGTCCTTTCTCAAATCTGCAAAATGTTAATTTTTATGTCCGAAGTGAAGAAATTGGAGATGAGTACCTCTGCGATACATTTTTCGGTCTGTGTTATATACTTTCAACTATTTCTTATTTGACAATCTGAACTTAGATTTGAACATTTCTACATTCATGCTTCTCAATTCTTCTCTGAAAGCTTGGCAAGATTATCATTACTCATCATTGGCATATAATTGGTCTTTTTTTTAGGGATAGTGTTGGGGCATGAGTGTGAAGCATTTAAGATTCCAGAGTAATGCTCTTTGCCATCCCCAAGGATGAGGAATTCTTGACAAGCTTGGTTTGCCACTTCTTTTGTTATAATTTATTATTTCCATTTTCTTGCTATTATTTAGGAAATGGCTGTTTGCGTACATTTTTTTGCTCTATTTACTCTTGTTTTATGAAGAATTGTTTGCCTAAATTTTGGATATAATTCTAAATTGGATGATTGAGAGATGTGTTTATTTATTTTTCAGCGAGTTGAAGTCTTTGGATATGTAGAACAAATTACGATTCTTGATTAAATTAAATGGTTGAGAACGGAGAACACATCCAGATAAATCAAATTTCTTCAATTTCTTCAATGAGTCAGTCTTTATAATAAAATTTCTTCAGTGAGTCATTCTTTATAATTTCTATTTCTTTGTTTGGTAATTCAGAGAAGCGTTTATCCGTTTTGCAGCGGGCTAAGAAGTTTCGATATCTAGAATGTGTTGATAAAATGGACAAGAACATGTAGCCAAGAGTTTTAATTTGGTGATCTCTGGTAAATTCTTTTTGTTTCAATCTTTATCGATTTTGAGAGCATATATTTCCTGATTTTGAGAGTACTGTGTATGATTTTGATTTACGTCTTGATTTGCTTTTTTATGAATTTCATAGAATCAAACTTCTCTTGACTCTTCTTTTACTCATCAAGATTTTGTATAATTTTTTTATATAACTCTTTGTTTGGTAATCGAGAGACGCGTGTATCTGTTTTGCAGCGGGCTAAGAAGTTTCGATGTCTAGAATGACTTGATAAAATGGACAACAATGAAGAAAGATTCAATATAGATAAATCAAATTTCTTCATGTTCTGTATTCTTATTCTTTTCTGCTTGATAATTTGGTATTTTGGTTGTGCTTGGTTTCATTCTTGGAGTTGCTGGTTTTATTGTTTGATTTAATTAATATTATTATCAAGTTCATTTTGGTTTTAATAGACTTGTTCTTCCAATTCCTCTTATTTTTCAGATATTATTCTTCGAGTACAAATGGGTGTTTTGCTTTTAATCTGTTGGCAACACGCTGGAGTTCTGATTTGAATTTTTCCTTTTTACGAAGCTTGATGCATGATTATCACCCTCGGGTTGAAGTTTTTGTGAAGCTTACTGCAGGGTATTGTGTTTTGACATCATTAGATATATTTTGGTAAACTTTTCAATTCCTCTATTCTCTTTGGACTCAAGCCTTGGTCTGTTTTCTTATATTGGGACTCAATTCCTCTATTCTCTCTTTGTAACTATGATATTCTGATCAGCGACTTGGTTTGGAGAATTATGCTACTATTATTTCTTTATTCTTGGTTTTTTTACAACTACTTGTAATAGTGTAATTTTGTTGTACATATCTGATGTTCACAGGGTTACATGGATTTATTGCATTTCATAAGTGTGTCCTTTTTCAATTGCACTGCAACATGTTAATTTTATTGTTCTCCTTCTAATTTCTTTTCAATCAAAGGGTTAACTTGTTCTAATTTCTTTTCAATCAAAGGGTTAACTTGTTCATTTCTTTGTTAGTTTGGAAACACAAAAATGCGGCTTGGTTGTGCATGACGAACAAAGGGTAAGGTAATTAGCTTTTGGAAGCTGCAAATGGTGAACATGTAAAAGCTTCAAATGTTGATACTATTTTATTTTATTCTTGTTTGGTTTTATAACATGATTATATGCTACCTTGCCTCTAGAGTTTGTGGTTTTATTATATGCTATCCTTTTGTATTTCTTGTGCATATAGGATAGTGATTTTTAATTCAATTTGATGTTTAAAAAAAAAATGGTCTGCTTCTACTAAACTGGGGCTGGTGGTCCTTGTATAATGTTACATATTTTGTTGTGTATATTGTGTTTAAGTTATATGGACATAGGCTTAACTAGCTCTAAGATTGTGTTTGTAGTGTCTCTTTGTAAATGTTGGTTTTGTAATTAAAGTTATTGACATATAAATGGTGGTTGATTGTTTGGGTTTCTATTTTGACTATATCACTAGGAATGAGAAATAGATAAAATCAAATATGAGGAAGATGTGCTGCTCTTTTCTCTTCCTAGATCCTTTGAATCTATTCACTTAAATATTTAGGTTACCATCATAAGGGCCTTGCAACAAGTCTCTTGATTGTGCACCAAATATGTTAAGGGTCATGCTTCTGATGATTTTTTGGGTTTTTTACCTCTTGTCGCAGTGCAGCATGTTTGCAGTGCCTTCTTCATGGTACCCTGCTCTGCTCCGGCTAAGTAAGTATATACTATTGTTATTTATTATTCCCTTATTAGTCATAATATAATATTGCAGACCATTGATTTTTATTTTTATTCTTATGAATAATTAGAATTATTTTTATATTAGTCTAGAGTTGTCGATTGTCATTATAAATAATTGTTTAATGAATCATTAGTTGTTGCTTTATTAAAGATAGTAATTGTAATTTTATGTTTTAAAGATTTTTTTTTTTTTTTTTTTTTTTTTTTTTTACAGAAAGTTGATGGTTTATAAGTACCACCAACTTATTTACAAAGAAAATACTACAATTGCTGCTGCCAAGGATCGAACCCCTGACCAACAGCCTACACCTGCTCAGTCAGCAAGTGCCAACTGAGCTACCCCACCCACCCTATGTTTTAAAGATTCCAATATTCTTGCTACCATTCTTTTGTAGGTTTGAACCAGATCTAACAATGATAGAGCTGCTTATTTTTTTAAAAAAAAATTAGAACTTATTAACTCGGTTATTTCATTACCCGTCTTAAGAACTTGTTTTCTTAAGTCAGTGCAAAATCCGACTTAACAGACCAAAACTTGTTATGTCACCTTTTATTAAGTCAGGTTCGGAACTGACTTAAAAAGCATTTTTTATACTAGTGTTTGGTTTGCATATTTCTTTTTAAGCATATATATATTTTCTTGATATTTTATTTCCTTTGGTGTTGCAGGGACGATAATAATTTTCTATCTCTTGTTTGATCTTCCGGTTTTGTATTCTGATTCTTTTTTTTTTTCTGGTCTTTTGATTGTGAGGTTTGATTTGGTTCTGATGTGATACATGTTAATTGAAAAACGACGTTGTTTTCTGCAGTGCAGTATGTTTTGAAACAATAACATTTGATTAGTACCTCAGGTTTATTTTGGTACCTCTACTTTGAATGTGATTTATTTGTTTCTTTTTTATCTGGCCCATTCTTGTTGTCTAGTCTTCTATTTTAATGATCAGCGCCTACTATGAATTGTTTGGGTTTTAATTGATTGCTCTTCCAATTCTCGTTTGATTATATGTGTAATCTTTTTGATTTGTTGATATAATTTGTCGTCCAATAAATTTGCTATCGTTGTTAAAAATAAAAAGAATATTGAGATATTCGTTGATCCATTTTTGCAATGAGCTTATTTCTGATTTTTGGATATCTAGAACAATTTGCAATTCTTGATGATAATGAACAAGAATGATAATGGCTACAGATACATGGATAACATTTCTTTGATGAGTCGTTCTTTGTTATTTTATTTTTGAGCTTTGAATGTAAGATACAAATTGAATGTTGTTTACCGTTCTTATGCAGTGTGGTTTTGTCAAAATAATGATATTCTTTCATCGTACCATGGAGCCTCAAGTTTTGGTTTGCATATTTCTTTTTAATGCATATTTTCTTGATATTTTAGTTCCTCCGGTGTGTTAATTTTCTTTCTCTTGTTTGAGCTTCCGATTTTGTATTTTGGTTCTTTTTTCTGCAGCGCAGTGTGTTTTGAAATAATAACATTTGAGTAGTATCAAGCCTCAGGTTTATTTTGGAACCTCTACTTGGAATTTGAATTCTTTTCATTTCATTTATCAGTCAATTCTTATTGATTTACCATTAAAACTTATTTTTTCTTATGAATGTTCACATACTATCCGTTCAGCCTATATGTGTGGCTTGCTAGGTTAGGGATCCAGCTGCAGGAAGAGGTTCACATAGTATCAGCTCAGCCTTGGGATAAAACAATTGTTTTACTTGAATGTGCGTATTTGTTTTGGGATAGTGTTGGAGCATAAGTATGAAGCATTTAAGATTCCAGAATAAATCTCTCTGCCATCCCCGAGGATGAGGAATTCTTGACAAGCTTGGTTTGGCACTTTTTTGTCCTGTTGATTTGCCACTTCCTTTGTTATTATTTTTTATTTCTATTTTCTTGCCATTATTTAGGAAATGGTTGTTTTGGCATACTTTTTTTGCTCTCTTGACTCTTGTTTTATGAAGAATTGTTTGCATAACTTTTGGATATAATTCTTCATTGGATGATTGAGAGGTATGTGTTTATCCATTTTGCAGCGAGATGAGGTCTTTGGGTATGTAGAACATTTTGTGATTCTTGATTAAATGGTTAAGAACGGACAACAGATCCAGATAAATGAAGAATTATATCCAAAAGAAACATTTCTTTAATGGGTCATTCTTTATCATTTCTATTTCGTCGCTTTGATGGCAAGACATACAAATCGAGCAGTGAAAATGTTTTTCTGCAGCACACGACTTCTTAAGAGCATGGAGCCTAGAGTTTTAATTTGGTGATCTCTAGTAAATTCTTTTTGTTTCAATCTTTATCGAGTCTGAGAGCATATATTTCATGATTTGTTAATTATTCTTCGTTGTTGCAGGAGAGGATATGATTTTGATTTACATCTTGATATGCTTTTCTCAGAATTTCACACATTGAAACTGCTCTCGACTCTTCTTTTACTCAACAAGATTTTGCTTTGTATAAGTTTTTGATATAATTCTTTGTTTGATAATCGAGAGATGCGTTTATCCATTTTGCAGCGGGATAAGAAGTTTCGATGTGTAGAATGCCTTTGATAAAATGGACAAGAACATGGAGCCTACAGTTTTAATTTGGTGATCTCTAGTAAGCTCTTTTGGTTTCAATATTTATGATTCTGAGAGCATATATTTCATGACTTGTTATTTATTCCTTGGTGTTGCAAGAGAGGATATGATTTTGATTTATGTCTTGATATGCTTTTCTCAGAATTTCACACAATCAAACTTCTCTTAATTCTTTGGTTGATAATCGAGAGATGCGTTTATCTGTTTTGCAGCGGGCTAAGAAGTTTCGATGTCTAGAATGGCTTGATAAAACTTCTCTTGACTCTTCTTTTTCTTAAAAATATTTAATTTGTATAATTTTTTGATATAATTCTGTGTTTGATAATCGAAAGATGCATTTATCCGTTTTGCAGCGGGTTAAGAAGTTTCGATGTCTAGAATGGCTTGATAGAATGGACAAGAACATGGAGCCTAGAGTTTTAATTTGGCGATCTCTAGTAAATTCTTTTTGTTTCAATCTTTATCGATTCTGAGAGCATATATTTCATGATTTGTTATTTATTCTTTGGTGTTGCAAGAGAGTATATGATTTTGATTTACGTCTTGATATGCTTTTCTCAGAATTTCACACAATCCGACTTGGTTTCATTCTTGGAGTTTGCTTGCTTTTATTGTAATGATTTGATATTATTACTGAGTTTGTTATAGTTTTAATTGACTTGTTCTTCTAATTCCGCTTATGTTTCAGATATTATTCTTCGTGTATCGATGGGTGGTTTTTGTTTAATCTGTTGGCAACACGTTGGAGTTCTGATGTTAATTTTTCTTTTTTGTGAAGCTTGATGCATGGTTATCACCTGTGGTTGAACTTCCTATTTTGTGAAGCTTACTGAAGGGTTATTTCTTTCTGTCATAGCCTTACTAGCAGGCTGGTTACACCTACAACCGAAATGGAAACCGAGCGTTTCGTGGTTTAAAAATGCCGAATCCCGCCTTAATCATCATTTGTCAGGACTATTTGGAGTCAGTGTGTTTTAAAATCATTAGATATATTATGGTAAATATTTCTTGAAATGTAAATTATTTTCAATTTCAACTGCTCTATTATCTGTGGACTCCAGCCTTAGTCTGTTTTCTTATATTGTGTGACAGTGCATAAGTTTTGGAGAAATTGCGACGGCTTTGTGGGGTTCTTTTTGTAACTATGATATTCTGATCAGCAACTTGGTTTTTTCTACAGGGTTACATGGATTTGTTGTATTTCATATATAAGTGTCCTTTCTTAATCGCACTGCAACATGTTAATTTTGTTGTCCGAAGTGGAGAAATTGGAGACGAGTGCCTTTGTGATATGTTTTTTCTGGCTCTGTTATATATTTTCAACCGTTGCTTGGCTTAATTTGGCAATCTGAACAATTTTGCAATCATGCTCCTTGGTTCTTCTCTGCAAGCCTGGGGGAGATTATCAGTATTCATCATCAGGATATAATTGGTCATTTTATAATTGCTAGTGTTGAAGTTTGTGTGTTTCAGTATGCAAAACATGAGTACAGTATTCTGGAATAACTCATTTGCCTTTCCTGAGATGAAGTATTTTGGACGATGTAGGTGCCATTTGTCTGATGACTTGGTAATGACTCGTTGGGAAAGTTTTCTTTAATCTTCTTTTACTTGTTTGAGTGGTTTCAATTGGTATTAGTTATTTAGATGGTGATGATGTTGATACTCCAAAAAAGATATCCTTTTGGTTATAGTGGTCCAAGACTCCTCTTTGTTAGGAGGAAGCCAAAATTGTGTCACACATCATTTGCTTATCTCTTCTAAGACTCTTTCCATTTCAGTCTACGTTTGATACTCAGCATCTACTTTTGTCAGTTTCGTTAAGTTTTCTTTGTGGGTGAAACAGGGGAGATAACCTCTGCATGCCCATGGAACCTGAGGCAGGCAGAGGCTCTCATATTAATTTGTGCTTTAGGAACAATATTATGAAGCATTCCCGTAAGATGAAGAATTCCAGACAGTTTGGTTTGGCACTATTTTGTTGTGTTGATCTACCGATTCCTATTTTGTGCTTCATAATTTGTTTCTTCTATTTTCTTGTCATTTGTGATATATAAGAATAATAATCCTCTCTCTCAAATAGTTATTCCTTACAAAATCTGGAATTGGAGCAAGAACTTGGTATAGGATTTGGTTGGATGAATGTCTATTGTTGTTGTTGTTGTGCCCAATGGAGCACAAGAATCTGCAATTGTCTGTTGTTGGTTGTGCTTTCATTTGGTGATTTCTACTCTATGAATTCTTCACACTTCTTGTCGCTTTGAGGATCTCGTTTTCTCGAGTTTCCTTTGGGTTTTACAGGTGGATATGTGCTATGAAAGTTGTGGCGGAGATTATCAAGGATGTGTTTTTGCTTTTGTGTACAGGTTTAAGAGGCTATGACTGTACTGTGGCCATTCAAAAGATGCAGTGAACATTGGAGGTGCTTTGAGCCTTTGGATTAAACGGGTCATTTTTTCCTTTAATGTACTTGTTCTTAATAAGTGTCCTGTGATACTGTAAGATGACAATGTTGATTTTAATATTCTGAATTATGAATTTAAGTATTAGGTGACCTTCAATATTTATGATGATGTAGTACACATCTTTTTTTTCAGTGAGTTGAAGTTTGGATATCTCGTTTGTAGATACTTGATACAATTGTCAAAATAATGTTCTTCATAGAGTAGAGCCTTCAGTTTTGATTTGGCGATCTCTAGTAAATTCCTTTAGTTTCAATATTTCATTGATTTTGAGAGCATGTATTTATTGATTTGTTACTTTTCTCTTTGGTTTTGCAGAAGATGTACAATTCCTTCGGCTTCTATCAACTGCCTCTGCGCTTTGTACTACTTGCATTCATGCTTCTCTCATTCCTTCTTGGGATATAATTGGTCTTTTTCTTACTTATATGTATTTGTTCCCGAATGATAGTTCTTTGATTGCGTGCAAGCTGGTGTTGAAGCTGTTTATTTCAGTGTCCAGAACCTGAGTAGTACTCTATCATAAGGTACAAGATTCTGGAACAACTCTTTTCCCTTCCCAGATGAAAATTTTTGGACAATTTTGGTTACGTACGTCATATGTGTTGTTTGCTCTGATGGTTTGTTCATTGATGACAACTTAACTTTGTTCGGAGAGATTTTCTCTAGTCTTCTTTTGCTTTTTTTTACCGTTAGTTGTGATCTATGATGATGATGGGCACCAGAATCTGCAATTGGCTCTCTTCATGTTTTCTGTTTGAGGATGTAGTTTACTTGACTCCTTTGTCAGTTTTTGTGGCAGATATTATCAAGGACATTCTTGCTTTGGTGTTACAGGGGAGAGAGCCTGTGAATGTTTTAGCTTTGGTCAATTTTCCTTGAATCAACTTGGTGGGCCTCTCTTTGTACTTCTGATCTGCGACTTGGTTTGAGGAATTATGATACTATTCTTTCTTATTGAGTACAACATGATATTGCAAATTAGAATGAAATTTGTTGTGCAGATGGTGTTGTAAGCTTTAATTTGGTCATCTCTACTAAGAAAGACTCTTCATATTTATATCTTTTTTATACTCAGCAACTATTATGCGAGACATCTATGAATGTGTGGTGTACTGTGGACTGTGGCTAGCAGAGGTTAAATACTATCTATTCAGTTTTGGGATAAAATTAGTAATTTTTTTTGCATATCTCTATTTGTTTTGGGATTGAAGATATGCTTATGATGGTGTCCTGTCAATTCAAATATCTTCAATAAGGCATTCTTTATCATTTCTATTTCTTTTCTTTGATGGCAAGACATACAAATTGAACGGTGAAAATGATGTTCTGCGCACGGCTTCTTCAGAGCATGAAGCCTAGAGTTTTAATTTGGTGATCTCTTGTAAATTCTTTTTGTTTCTATCTTTATTGATTCTGAGAGCATATATTTCATGATTTGCTATATATTCTTTGGTGTTGCAGGAGACAATATGATTTTGATTTACGTCTGGATATGCTTTTCTCAGAATTTCACACAATCAAACTTCTCTTGACTCTCATATCATGATTTTTGTATAACTTTTTGATATAACTCTTCGGTTGGTAATCGAGAGATGTGTTTCTCTGTTTTGCAGCGGGCTAAGAAGTTTCGATGTCTAGAATTACTTGATAAAATGGACAAGAACGGAGATATTCAATATAGATAAATCAAATTTCTTCATGTTCTACATTCTTATTCTTTTCTGCTTATAATTTGGTATGTTGGTTGTGGTTGGTTTCATTCTTGGAGTTTGCAGCTTTTATTGTAACGATTTGATATTTTTACCGAGTTCATCATGGTTTTAATTTTCTTGTTCTAATTCCGCTTATGCTTCATATAATTATTCTTCGTGTATAGATAGGTGCTTTGCGTTTAATCTGTTGGCAACTCGCTGGAGTTCTGATGTGCATTTTCCTTTTTTACGAAGCTTAATGCATGATTATCACCCTCTGGTTGAACTCTATAATTTTGTGAAGCTTACTGCAAGGTAGTGTGTTTTGAAATCATTAGATATATTTTGGTAAACTCTTCAATTCCTTTATTCTCTGTAGACTCCAGCCTTAGTCTGTTTTCTTATATTGGGACAGTGAATAAGTTTTGGAGAAATTGGGACAGTTTTGTGGGGCTCTCTTTGTAACTATGATATTCTGATCAGCGACTTTGTTCGGAGAATTATGCTACTATTATTTCTTTATTCTTGGTTTTTCTACATTTACTTGTAATTTTGTAGTAGAGTTACATGGATTTGTTGTATTTCATTAGTGTCCTTTCTCAATCGCACCGCAACATGTAAACTATGTTGTCCGTAGTGGAGAAATTAGAGATGAGAGCCTTTGCGATATGTTTTTCTGGCTCTGTTATATATTTTCAACTCTTGCTAGGCTTAATTTGGCAATCTGAACTTAGATCTGAATATTTCAGCAATCTGAACTTAGATCTGAATATTTCAGCAATCATGCTTCTTGATTCTTCTATGCAAGCTTGGGGGAGATTATCAGTATTCATCATTCGGATATCTTTGGTCATATTTTTTATATGTATTTGTTTTCGAATAATTATTCTTAGATTGTGTACAAGCTGGTGTTAAGGTTTGTGTGTTTCAGTATGCAAAACTTGAGTACAGTTTCCTGGAATAACTCTTTTCCCTTCTAGAGATGAAGAATTTTGGACGACATGGGTGTTGTTTGTCTGATAATTTGATCGTTGGAAAAGGTTTTCTATTATCTTCTTTTACTGGTTTGAGTGGTTTCAATTGTTATTAATGATTTAAATGATGATTGATACTGATGATACTCCTAAAAAGATATCCTTTTGGTTACAGAGGTCCGGGACTCCTTTGTGTTAAGAGGAAGCCAAAATTGTGTCACATCATGTGCCGGCTTTAATTGGGTTATCTCTTCTAAGACTCTTTACATTTCAGTCTATGTTTGATACTCAGCATCTAATATTGTCAGTTTCATTTAGTTTTGTGTGTGGGTGAAACGGGAGATAACTAGTAAATGTGTGGGGTGCCTGTGGAACCTGAGGCGGACAGAGGTTCTAATACTTTTTTTGTGCTTTAGGAACGTCAGTATTACATTTTCAAAACAACGAAGGCAGATATTGCACGAACGAGTAGTAGCTAATCTATGGCACCCAGGTCAGTATTAGATTTTATTGCGACCAAGTTTCAAATGATGAACAATACCTAGGGTTTCCTTCTCTTTTTTTTCCAATCTAAATTGTGAGCTTTCGTGATTTGGTTTGTGTGTCCTAACTTTTGGTTTTATGGTATTGAATTAAGAAATAGTGGTAAGAAATATGCGTACATTCCTTTCAATCTTCTTGTATGGTCTTCTTTTATTGTTAAGAAAAATATAAGATATTTTGCATAATCTACTTGGTTAGGAAACTCTAGAGCCAACATGAATGCATGCCAGAGATTGCTTAAACATTAGTCGCGCAGTCTTCTAGGTGGTTTTGCCAAAAAAATAAAATAAATGATGATGCTACCGGTTCTGCAAAAATCGTTTTTTTAATTGGTTAAATGTATGTGCACCATACTTAACTGATTACCCCCAAGAGGGACAAGGCAGCATCACATAGCAGAATTTCAGTGATGACAAATAGGAATTTTTTGCAGTACTAAACATGTCTTATTTCTTCTCATACTAAATATCATTTTACTTATTGTGTTAAAATTTGTAATAACCTTATCATAAAAGGCACTTAAATAAATGGAAAATATCTTGATAATGCACAGGTCGAGACAACTTGTGAAAAAAACTATGCTTTTAATTAGAAGTGGGTGTACCAAGGGTTAAACTCTAGACTACTTGTTCATTAAGGCTTTGATACCATATCTAGAACCAACTATCTCAAAAGCTTGTGAATGGTATCAAAGTATCTTAACAATGGTATTGTCGTATTGGTACCCCAAGTGTCTGAGAGACCTAGAGACCTAGTAATTCTCCTATTAGAGCCCTACTTATATCTTCTTATGTATTGTGGGTCTACCAACATAAGTGACTCGCCATGTTAGTGTTGACTTGATCAAAATTAGACTTTTGCAAAAGTGGATAAACATAAGGGTCAGAAGTGCTATTTTGTAAGTCACGAGACCAAAATTACAAGTTTGTGAAACTTAGGGGGCCATAAGTACAATATATATATATATATATATATATATTAAGCCAGTATATACTATGACAAAAAACAATAAGCAACAAACTTACTTTCTAAGGTACTGTTTGACCCGGCTTTTTTAGGTCTTAGAAGCTATCCGAAAGCTAAAAGTAAAAATAAGAACTTTTAAGAAAAGAGCTAAAGTTGTTTGGTAGTTGTTATTTTTTTTAGCTTCAAAGTTATTTTTAAGCGAAAAATTGTTTGGTAAAATATATTTTTAAAAGCTTAGATTTATAAGACAATCAATAGTATAAACTATAAATGGATATTTTAAAAATAAATGTCTGATTACATGTTGGAGTGAGAAAGAAATTAAGAAAAATAATGTTGCTATTGTAGAGAGTATGGAGAAAAAAAAAGCTCCGGATTTTTTATAATACTCTTTGTTTCTCATCATGGTGCAGAGAAGAAACAAGCAATAGCGAGTACAGTAGTCGCTTGGCAGAGAAAAAACGAAAAATAGAGGGTTGTGCAGTGTACTACTATTATAAAAAACATGATGATTATTATTCTTACAACAAAAGCTATGAAAAACGAAGAAATAGAGGGCTATTTTGAGAGAGGATTCTCTCATGTCACACTCTAGGTAAATTTTGTTTTTGAGCCATTGATTTAGGTGGAGTGAGAAGAGGAAAAGTAAAAAAAAAAAGAAAAAAAGTGAATTGAATAGTGTGGATTGAAAAAATTGAGGAACATGAGGAAAAACTAATGGAGAGAATTCATTCTCGTCTCTACCTACACTGTTGACTGATATAAGAGCGCATGCATCCCGCAAAAATTAAATAAAAAACGAAAAATAATTAAAAAGAGGTTTCAGCGAGGATCGAAGCCCGATACAATGAAAAAAGCTCCGAATTTTGTTTGAAAAGTAGGTTTCAACCTCTTCTCCGAATTAAAATGATGCATAGATTTGTTCTACAATAAAATTCCCCTTCGTCTGTTCCATTTCCTTTTTTCTATCTAATTATCTTTCATATTGCTACTCATTTTGTAAGTTTTTGTTTGAATCTTTTGTTGTCAAATATTTGAAATTAAATAATTTGGTCAAGTGTAGAACACTTCAATCACTCCATAAATTATCCTGTACATTACTACAGTCTACAGTCCAATAATTAGGTGCATTTGATCCTCAGGTATGTATATGTACAAAACATAAGTTATTACATATTGAGTTAATTTTATTTTTTTTAAGTATTCAAAGTATCATGATTGTAAAATTTTGGTGCCTTGCACGATTTTCTGAATTGGATAGTGGTTTTCTGAATTGGATCCTCTTCAACTTTTTATGTTCAGTCCTTTCTTTTTTTTTTTAATATAACACAATGCATAGATTTACATTACTACAGTCTACAGATATTAAGAAAATTTTAAATCATATATATATATATATATATATATATATATATATATATATATTCAACTAAAGATGTGTTATAATTATAGTAATAATCAAGGGTGTGTAGCTAAAAAGATTTGAGTTAAGAGTTAAAGGAGTTGGAGGTTTTAGGTTAAAATTTTAATTGGACAAAAAATATTAATCTTACAACTAATTATTATATATTGATCCTTTTAAAAAAATGCATAATAATGAAATAGAAATTTTATAATTATAATCTTGTCCTTTAAAAAAATTATCAAAATATGATATATAGAGATAAACAATTTACATGAAAACTTCTAGGAAATTTAAATTTCTTTTAAAAATTTAGTTAGTTTTTGGAGACAATCCTTTTATTAGTGATTATTTTTAGAAACTATTCATTTTTATTTTTTTGGCGTAAACGAGGTATCCTCTACGCGCAATTGTATAATCTCTTGAGCATTGCGGAACCCAAAGTGGACATCAAGTTCTCCCTAAGCGTTTTAATGTTGTTGCATCCTTGTTAAGATAGGGATAGAGATTAGGATTTTAGTTTAGTTAGAAGAATTCTACGCCATCTCATTTAAGCGCTCATGAGTATTTTTAAAAAATATTTATCCCAATCATAAAAAAATTATATATCTAAGATCATTTATAACTTATGTTACCTAAGCCACTAACTTTGGTCTAGTGGTGAGGGGTTTGAGTAGTACACTATAGGTTCCTGGTTCGATTCTCATCTCATTGTAAACAAAAAAAACTTATGTTACCTAAACAAAGATATTTACCATTGTTTTTAACAAATTTATTTTACTATAAAATATAGTCTATATTTGTATCCATCAAGGGTAAAAGATTTTATAGAATTTTGTTTTTAGTTCCTATAGTTTTCCATAATTTTGCTTTTAGTTCCTAAAGATTTTTTTTTCGTAATTTTTAGTTCGTGAAGTATTTTTTGTCATGATTTTTTGTCACTATTTTTCATTCAACTCGCGCATATCATTCGGAATTTTAAATTTTTTTCTTCGGTCATGTTTAATACATTATATGAATCTCTCTTGCAAAAGTTTATTATTTTTTTAATAAGAGATGAATTAAATATGAATTTTTTAGTTTTTTGCACATAAAAATTCATAAATAATTTATTTTATGTTAAAAAATTCTAAATTTTTATCGGAGATGTTCTTATAATATTATAGACATGAATACAAAAAATCATTCAAAAATGTGAAAGTAAACAAAAGTTTTATTTAAAGTAGGGACCAAAAGTTGTGATAGGTAAAATTTTATGGACCAAAAAGTGCGAAAAAAAATATTTAGAGGCTAAAAGCAAAATTCCGAAAACTATAGGGATCTAAAACATATTTATTTGGAACAAAACATATTCTAGAAAACAGAACAATCTATACGCATACAAATAGCAACAAAACATATTAATACGAATAAACTTAAATAAGAAAAGAAACATAAACAATATTACTACCAAACTTACTAAATTAACCTAAATATCCATAATAAAATTTCTAATTTTTTATTAAAAATATACACGAGACCATTATTTGTCAATAAAATCTAAAAAAATGAATAAATAAATTTACAAGAAAAAATACAATAATTGGATTCAAATTCTCTCTCCTTCCCCATCTGTCTCCTTATCTCTCCTTCTCCAAATATGAACCGCTAGATCAATCCAATGGATGGAAGGATGTCTTCCCAAAACTAAATGACATGTATCTTCTCACAGCAAAAATTTTCCTCTTCATCTTCATCTTCCTCAAACAAAGTCAAAGTTTCAGGACCACACTCACGGGCTGGCGTTCACGATCCTTCCCCGCCGACGAAGACACTCACCGGTCGGCGTTCACGACCCTTATCCGATGACGACATTTGCTCCAAGTAAGTAATCTTAGATCACAAAAAGAAAGAAGCTTTTAATAGCCTCAACCTATTTGCTGTCAAAAAACTACTAATTAAATCTCAATCTGATTATGTCTTCTTTGCAAAACTAAATGACGAAGAGTCAACAAATTTCTAGTTTTTTTTTTTTTTTTAATGTTGTGGCGAGTCGACGGCGATTCAACAGCCTGCAAAAGTGCTTCCATGGTCATAGATAGAAGCATATGATATTGGGTCGAAGAAAGGGTTTTTAGTTACGATTGAGAAGTAATTTATTTTATTTTTTAATTTTTTTCTCTTTAAAATTTTGAGATTAATCTAACAGTCCAGATTTGGAGAAGGAGAGAGAAAGAGAGAGAGTTGGAGATGGAGAGGATCCACTTCCGGCCAAATCCATGTCTTTACTTATGAATCAGACACCGACAATTATTTAGTATCATCTTCACTATCAAGCAAGCTACATACGAGGTACTCAATCACATCACTCTCATCCATTCTCTTCATTTCCAATAACAGATCTCTCTCCAATGTACAACAATACAACACATATTACTATCTTTTTCATTGCTTCTGTGCTTTTCATTCCCCTGCAGATCCACTTTCTCAAAATATGGATCCTTCATTACTGTATCACCAGCTCAAGGTTCGTCATTTCTCTCTGATTATGAATTTATTTCATGTTAAATTTTGTGGGTCATCGTCAAAATGCAATTTTTTTGGTTTTAGTTGTGATGGGTTGTGTTTGTTTGTTTGAATCTATTAGGCTGCAGACCCGTTTTTTCTGCTAGCTGGTCCCAATGTGATTGAATCAGAGGAGCACATTATGCGAATGGCTAAGCATATCAAGACTATTTCATCTAAGTATGTTATTTCTTTTTAATTCTTATGTCTTTTTTTTCTTCTTCATAAATGGGGAAGATGAAGGTGATGATCAAATGGAAATTCTTTAGATCATTAATAATGAGGTAGGTAGGTAGGTGGAGTTGTCAAATATCTATTTGTTGTTTGTTGATTTCAGAATGAAAATTCTTTAAGGGTCTGTTTGGATTGACTTATTTGAGCTTATCGACTGACATAAGCACTTGAGAGACTGCTTGCAAGCGCTTATGGAACCAACTTCAAACATGTCCATAAGCTCTTTAGAATAGCTTATGAAAATAGTTTAGTAAAATAATTTGACTTTATTTTATCTTTTGCTATAGAAATAACTTACACATAAGCGCTTATCATAAGTGCTTAATTAGGGTGTTTATCCAAACATGGCCTAAGTAAATGTTTTACAACTCATCTTAGGTAGTAGGTACTTGGGAAAAAAAGAGGTGTTCTTGTTGTGTAATACTCTTAAGTTTGAAGGCAACTGCTTTGTAATCTTTTGGATGAAATTGAACATTTCTTACTCCCGATTTGAAGTAAAGACTTAGTTTTGATCCATTGTCAGTGTAAAAGTTTTCAACACTATCATCATTCAAAAGCATATGATAACTTCATGAGTTGAGATCTCATAATCTTAAACATGAAATATACAAGGTTGCATGGTAATGTGAATTAACTAGTAAAGTAAAATGGTTAGTAGATTTGACATTTGGCTGTATCTTTATTAACAGCTAACATGATCTTGAGTATATATGAATCTTTCAGATTTGGAATTCCATTGGTTTTCAAATCAAGCTTTGACAAAGCTAACCGGACATCATCAAAATCATTTCGTGGCCCGGGGATGGTTGAGGGATTGAAGGTTCGTATTTCTAACACTTATTTGTCATAACTCAACTTTGTGGTTTGCATCTTGAGGATTCTAGTTGTTATAATTATCTGATAACATGTGACAGACTAGTGTTTTTCTAGAAAGTTTTCATGACTTATGTTATACATGTGCAATAGAATATTGTATGATACTGACACAACCCCAAAAGCAAGCTCTAAGGGATAGGATCATCCAAGTCATTGTAACTAATAAGTTTCAAGGGGTACTTTCACCATTTACATGCCAATATTGGATCGTAATATTGTCCTAGAAAATAAAATACTATAATAACACTATTAAAATTTCAAGCCATCTAGTATGTTTGTTTGACATGTAAATTGCTTCATAACCATGTTTAATTATGTCTGTCCGCGAGGTGTCGGCTCAGTAGTAAAAGCTTGACTTTGTAGCCTCAAGGGACAATGTTCAAATCCCGTCGGGGACAGTTGTAAAATGGTAGTGCCACCTAATTAATAATAATTTCTCCTTCTCCAATTTCTTAAAAATGTTTAACTATGTCTATATGACAGAATTTTGCACTGGATTAAGCTCTTTTGTCTTAGTTAAATGAATTTCCTTCCCTAATTTTACTGTTTTCCCTCAGATACTTGAGAAGGTTAAAATAGCTTACGACCTCCCTATAGTGACAGATGTGCATGAGGCCATCCAGGTAAAATCATTTTAACTTTTCCAAAATATAAACTTATTCGTTCACATTTAATTTTTATAGAACTCATATTCAATAACCATGTTGCCCTTGACAAAACTCCCATACAGTGGTATTTTTGGCATACCAACAAGACTAGTTTGTTCTTAACTATATGCTGTTTGAAGGGATATCATATACATATTTGTCGGTTCGGACTTTGGACAAGGTTGAATTGCTACACAGATAAAATTAAAATAATGAAATAATAGATACCTAGATTAGATTATATTATTATATGCTTTTTTCTTGCATGCATGTTAGTTGATAACTTATGACAAAAGGAATCAGTCTATATAGGAACAATAACTGGAAAGGCATTTTGCTTAAATATTCCATTGGTTTAAAATTATTTCAAGTGTTGGCTGGGTTATCTTATCATCACTTATATTTTCCTTAACAATTGGCTTATACCTATTTGAATATGAAAACCTGAGTGGTTATACCTATCTTTATTGATAATTTCATAATATATGAATTGATCATATTAAATGATTGAATTGATTTTTCCAACATAACTTGCTTGGGGAGTGGAGCAATAATATTTCAGATTCTGACTCCTGATCTTCCTTTGACACATTTATCTTTTCTTTGGCCAGTGTGAACCAGTTGGCAAAGTTGCAGACATCATTCAGATTCCAGCATTCTTATGTCGCCAAGTAAATATTTATCACATTGAAATTCAATATCCATCATAGTTCGGTTGGATCGCTGTCAAATTTAATAACTGTGCTACATCATTTGGTTTATTTTGCTTCTAATGGCAGACAGATCTTCTAGTTGCAGCAGCCAAAACTGGGAAGATTATCAATATCAAGAAGGGCCAGTTCTGTGCTCCTTCGGTTAGTATTTCCAATTTCATTACTTACAAATTTATGACTTATTATTAACAAAATTAAGAATGACTTAAGCTTCAGAATAATGTTCCCTGTTTTAACTTTATTTATATGATTCTTAACTTTCATATATACAGGTGATGACAAATTCAGCGGAAAAGGTTCGGTTAGCTGGAAATCCTAATGTGATGGTTTGTGAGAGAGGGACAATGTTTGGCTACAGTGAGTTGATAACATCTTTTTTAAGGTCTTCTGTATGTTTCCAATTTCTGAAGCTCTTTGCAGTATTGCATGCGTGTTTTAACTAAAAAAAATGCCTTTCCGAGTAATGCTAATTATTTATATGTCCCACCTACTTTTTATGTATCTGAGGTCGAACTTTGCCTTAAATTGGCAATCAGTGAAATCAAAGTTCCCTTTGTTTTTCTGATCGATTAAATTACTTTTCCTTTTTATATAGATGATTTGATTGTTGATCCACGTAACCTGGAGTGGATGAGAGAAGCCAATTGTCCCATTGTAAGTAAATATTTCTTTTATAGTATGTTTCTCTGTAAGATAAACTGTTTGAAAATCTATGTATCCTTTCTTATTCAATAAAATGATAAATTTGAGAAGAGCACCAAGCTGTTAACACCTTTCAATATGGTAGAAGTTGCTTCAGTTGCTTGCTTACGAGGCATCTTATCTGAAAATATCACATCTCTCCCTAATTGTGTAGTCCCTGAAATTATTTTTTTCGATTTGGATATATTACCCACATGTTTATGTTTCTTATAATATCCTGAGAAGGCTATAACAAAAACATTTTACTTTGAGTTTGATATAAAAAGAATTGATTCTTTGTTGATCATTTGGTCAAATTCATCAATCATATCAAAACATATTCATAATTTAAAGAGTTTTTTTCTTTATCTTCCTTCTTTATCTAAAAACCTTAGAACTTCAACCTGCCTATTGATAGTAGTGAGATCGAACACCATTCTACACTATGCCCTTACTAAAGACTATAGAGAACTATTCTTAAGCAGCCTTTTGGCATTGGTCTAAGTATCCCCATAATGAAGTTTCTTTTGCCACTAATTCTCTTTAAGCGCTGTTTATTTTCTGGAAAACTCAAAATTATAGAATTTTGTCTCAGGTGGCTGATATAACCCACTCACTACAACAACCTGCTGGAAAGAAGGTATGTTTAATACTGTTAACTCTCATGTTTATCTGAACATGGTTTTGCAACCTTTTTTTGTTCATTATCTTAGCCTGTGATGCTTCTAAAGATCACAAGAGTCAAATAAACTTCTATTGTTCAAATGTTCACGTTGACAATAACTTGAAATTTGTGGGTTGTTAGTGTTTTATTACAAATAATGTTGGTATTTTATATTTTAAAACACATCACATTAATCTTTATCAACCACTGACAATTCTTTTTCTTCCGTTCTCTTTCAAATCTTTTCCCCTTTATTTTTTATATTTGCATTGTCCATGTTACTGTGACTGAACACAACATGCACCAAAATGGCCTAGTTTAATTTCATTGGGAGTCTTACGGATCATAGTTTTCTTTTCAGATTTATGATGTTAAAACTTCATATGTGTGGCTTCTATGCTTTGTTTTTCCGCTTCCGTGTGTGTTTGGCAGACCTACTTTTATGATATGCTTCATCAACATGATAAATTAGTTATATCATTTTGTATGTTGTTTTATCTGTACCTTGGAGTCTCGCATGATCTTTAAGTATATTTACCTTTTTTTCTGAAGTTAAACATGATTTCATTAACCAACAGCCGAGACACAGCCACTAAAAGTATATTTACATTGAATCCAACTATCAAAATCTGACTTCTTCGATTCCTGTTTTTAAATAAGTTTCTCAAAATGTTACTCTTGGTTGGATTAACATTATACTTTCATCTACAGTTGGATGGAGGAGGTGTTGCAAGTGGAGGTCTTCGAGAACTAATACCTTGCATTGCAAGGACATCAGTTGCTGTTGGAGTGGATGGGATCTTCATGGAGGTACAAACAATAGTTAGGCCTATTATAATTTGCTAGTTTTGTTTTAAACAAAAGTGTTTCAGGGTAAAATTCTATAATAAATTGACCATGCTTGTGAGTCCGAAATTGTTTTGCTAAAAGATATTTTGGGTTTTCAGGTGCATGACGATCCGCTGAATGCACCAGTAGATGGTCCAACACAGTGGGTGAGTTGTTGCTTATAGTTGTTCTAATTTATAAACACCATTTCTGTAGAAAATAATAAGTGAATACTGTTATGTTTTATTCCTCAGCTCAAGGCTGGTTTAAATAGGAAGAGTACAAACATAAAAGGAAATAATAGATAGGCTTAGAATCTCCTAGAAATAACAAACTAGGAAACTAAATATTTTCCAACACCCCCCCTCAAGTTGGTGCATAGATATCTATCATGCCCAACTTGCCGATGAAATGCTCAAAGGTGGGTCTTGCTAAGCTTTTGGTCAAGATATCTGCAGTTTGCTGACTCGAAGTTACAAAAGGTAGACATATGATTCCGGCATCTAACTTCTCTTTTATGAAATGCCGATCGATCTCAATATGCTTGGTTCTGTCATGTTGAACTGGGTTATGAGCTATGCTAATAGCGGCTTTACTGTCAGAGTATAATTTCAATGGAAGCTCAATTTTCATCTTAAGCTCTTCTAGGACTTTGTGGATCCATAATCCTTCACAAATACCTTGAGCCATAGCTCTAAACTCAGCTTCTGCACTACTTCTTGCTACAACTCCTTGTTTCTTGCTCCTCCATGTCACAAGATTACCCCAAACATAGGTACAATATCCGGAGGTTGATCTTCTGTCAGTGACCGAACCTGCCCAATCAGCATCGGTAAAGATAGACACATTTCTTTCATTAGTCTTCTTAAAAAATAATCCCTTTCCAGGATTTGCTTTCAAATATCGCAGTATCCTATAGACTGCCTCAAGATGTTCCTCAAAAGGAGAATGCATAAACTGACTTACTACACTAACCGAGAAAGCAATGTCAGGTCTAGTGTGTGCCAAATAAATCAGTTTCCCAACCAATCTCTGGTACCTTCCAGTATCAACAGGAACACTACCTTCTTCCCAAAGTTTTGCATTAGGATCCATGGGAGTATCTGCTGGTCGACATCCACTCATTCCTGTTTCTTTCAATAAATCTAGAATGTATTTTTGCTGGGAAACTACAATACCATCTTTTGATCGAGCAACCTCCATACCAAGAAAATATCTCATGGATCCCAAGTCCTTGATTTCAAAGTCTAATGCTAATTTCTCTTTTACTCTTGCCATTTCAACTATATCATCTCCAGTAAGGACGATATCATCAACATAAACAATTAGGACAGCAATTTTTCCATCTTGGGAGAACTTTGTGAACAAGGTGTGGTCAGCTTGTCCTTGAATGTACCCTTGTTTCTTCATGGAATAAGTGAACTTTTCAAACCAAGCTCTAGGAGACTGCTTTAATCCATACAAAGACTTATTTAGTTTGCATACATTTGATCCAAACTTGTCTTCAAAGCCAGGAGGAATGTCCATATATACTTCTTCTTCTAAATCACCATTGAGAAAAGCATTCTTAACATCCAACTGATGTAGGGGCCAATCTAAGTTAGCAGCAAGAGACAAGAGAATTCTGACAGTGTTCAATTTTGCAACAGGAGCAAAAGTCTCTGAGTAGTCTATACCATAAGTTTGGGTAAAACCCTTAGCCACCAATCGAGCCTTGTACCTTTCGATTGACCCATCTGAATTATACTTCACAGTAAACACCCATTTGCATCCAACCGTCTTCTTACCATCCGGTAGTGTCATAACACTCCAGGTTTTGTTCTTTTCAAGAGCTTTCATCTCCTCAAGTACAACTTCCCTCCACTTTGGAACTTCTAGAGCAACCTGTACATTTTTTGGAATCTCTACACTAGACAATTTTGAGGTAAAGGCAGAAAAAGACGAAGACAAATTTGAATATGATATAAAATTGGACAATGGGTATTTAGTGCAAGATCTAACAGGTTTTCTAACAGCCACAGGATCATCGATATCGGGATACAAAATACGACTCTCAGAAACAGAGATAGACTTACCTTTTCTTTTTTTTAGGAAGTTGATCATCCCCCGGTTCAGATTCATGACAGTGTTGAGATGTGGACTCATCACTTTCTTTGTGATTCTTTCTCACAAAAACCTTTCCTTTCCAAGTCTTGTTTCCTGCTTCAAACCTATTATCTTTATATGACTCATTATTTTGTGGCATTTCAATTAGATCATCATTATCATTGTTTTCAAGATTCTCATTGTTTTCTTCATGAGAAAATGTAGGCTCGGATTCACCAAGCTCACTACTCATAACAGGAGTAGGATTAGATAAAGAATCATGGCCATTTTTCGTTGGTGCAGAAGTATAAGTCTTAGAACTTTGTGATACCGGCAAAGATAAATTATTAAAAAAACTCATGTCCTCAGTTTGAAACGAGTTAAAAAAACTCATGTCCTCAGTTTGAGACGAATCTTCATTTAAATTTCCCCCCTGAAGATGCGTGTCAAAAAAAGGTTTGTTTTCAAAGAATGTAACATCCATGGTGACAAACATTTTCTGATTTTTTGGATCAAAACATTTATATCCTTTCTGGGTTGGAGAATACCCAACAAAAACACATTTTATAGCACGCGGTTCAAGTTTGCTAATATTCTTATGTTCATGAACAAATGCAGTGCAACCAAAGATTTTTAAGGTCAAATCGTTTGAAACACGATCATTAGGAAAACATTCTTTGAAAATATGAATTGGAGTTTTAAAATTAAGAACTTTGGAGGGCACTCTGTTAATTAAGTATGCAGCAGTTAAAACTGCTTCACCCCACAAATAATTTGGTACTTTACTTGCGAAAAGTAAAGCTCTAGCCACCTCCAACAAGTGCCTATTTTTTCTTTCTGCAACTCCATTTTGTTGGGGAGTGTTAGGGCATGAACTTTGATGCACAATTCCATTTTCACGAAAAAAATCACTCAACATTGTGTTAAAATATTCTTTGCCGTTATCACTTCTAAATACTTGAATATTTGTTTGAAATTGATTTTGCACCATTTTAACAAAATCTTTTACGGCCTGACAAACGTCAGATTTCCCCTTTAACAAGTACACCCAACAAACTCTTGAGTGATCATCTATAAATGTGATAAACCATTTTTTATGAGAAAGTGTACTCGTTCGGTTAGGGCCCCAAACATCACTGTGAATAACAGAAAAAGGTTTTGATGGTTTGTAGGGCTGTAATGGAAAATGAGAACGATGATGTTTTGCAAATTCACATGCTTCACATTTAAACAAAGATAAATCCTTATTACGAAATAACTCAGGAAATAAGTGTTTTAAATAAGGAAAACTAGGATGACCTAATCGTGAATGCCATAACATAACATCATCATTATTATTATTCAGAACTAAAAAAGATTCAAAGCATGAACTTATTGGTTTGGAAGGTAGTTGTGATTCAGGTTCAATGTCGAAGTAGTAGAGTCCTCCACTCTCCTTAGCACTACCAATCATCTTCCCCGAGTTCAAATCCTGAAAAACACAATGAGTACGAAAAAAATTAGTTTGACAATTTCTATCTTGGGCTAATTTACTGACAGACATGAGACTACAAGATAGATTTGGGACATGAAGAACATCTTTAAGGGTTAGACTTGGAGACAACACAACCGAACCTTTACCCGCAATGGCTGAAAAGGATCCATCCGCAATTTTTATTTTATGGTTACCTGCACATGGACTATAAGAAGAAAACAGAGTAGAATCACCTGTCATGTGATCACTTGCACCCGAATCTACTATCCAAGCACGACTGGGACTGACACTAAAAAGGGCAGAAGTACCTTTGGGGGCAACAGAGCCAGAAAGAGTGTTAGATTCAAGAATTTTGTACAGTCTGTCTAGTTGTTCCATCGTGAATGAAAGCTGAATTGAAGAAGACTGATGCTCTTGATCAGAATTACTGGCTTGGAATGTATGACCCTCACCTCCACCTTTGTTCTTCTGATTTGAAGGTCGCGGAAGACCATGTAATTTCCAACATTGAAAAATAGTATGTCCCAAACGATGACAATATTTGCATTCACGACGGTATTTGAGAGTGGAATATCGTCGTCGAGAATAAAAAAACGTCATAATTAATAATCTTAGCCAAGTAGTACCGGAAGCAGCAAAGAAAAATTAACACCGGTGAACAGTGCGAACAGTGCGCGTGAACAGTAACCGCGTGAACAGTGCCGCCGTGAACAGTACCAATAAATGAACAGTTCAGATGAACAGTACCACGGTGTGAAAAGTGCCGCACACAAAATCAGTTGTCGTGGTCAGATTGTAAACACGACGGCGGCTAGGGTTTTGCGGAAGCGAGACCCCCAAAATCGGGAGCTCTCGATACCATGTAGAAAATAATAAGTGAATACTGTTATGTTTTATTCCTCAGCTCAAGGCTGGTTTAAATAGGAAGAGTACAAACATAAAAGGAAATAATAGATAGGCTTAGAATCTCCTAGAAATAACAAACTAGGAAACTAAATATTTTCCAACAATTTCTTTAGCACGTGTTTTCCTTTGAATGCACCGAATATTTATTATCAAATAGAGTGTTTAATGACGTGTACACAAAATCCCCTTATTTGACAGCCTTTGCGCCACTTGGAGGAACTACTTGAAGAGCTTATTGCTATATCTGTAAGTTGTTGCTGGAAATTTATAAAGGTTGCATAATGTATTAAGTTTTCATATTATAGAATAGAAATACTGAATTTTTAACCATGTGTTCTGCAAATAAAGATATTAATGAACATCATTTTATGATAAATTTTCATTTCAATCCATACTGATGTTCTGTGGTGATCGGGAGGTTGGTCAATGAATGATCGATGAAATTGGTATGTCAAAAAAGATAGGTTCTTTCTACCTCCTAGGTCAATGTTGTGTCTGTTTTAATAATTAAATTGGTAAGTTAAAAATTAAAAAAAAAACTCAAAATATATGTGAGTTGAGAGTTGCAGAATGAGAATCCATACCAGAAGATACCCCCCCATGTATGTGTATACATATACTTACCCCCCCACCATGTATAAGCCAGAGACCGAATGTATTCTAATGTATAGAGCGCGGTGCACACATAGACAAACAATTTGAATGTTCTGTTCCGCTTTTAGTTTTAAGTCTGTATATTTGATTTAACTCCAGCTTGATTAATTGTAGAGGGTAAGCAAAGGGAAGAAGCCATTTAAGATTGATCTCACGCCATTTCGTGAATAAGAAAAATGGTAAGAAATGCTTTGTTTTTCTGTGTTTTAGTTTCTCCAGCTAGTTGACAATCCTTATTTTTTACTTTTTGATCATTGGAAGGATGTTCTTCAAACCTTCAAAAGGATTTAAAAGCAAATATTTTGTATAGTTACATGGAATATCCTTAAAAAAAAACATATGATTTATATGCATCCATTGATAAAGACTTCAAATGAAAAATTAAGCATTCAATTAATTATTTTTTTGTATAAAAAAAGAAGTTTTAATTTATTTTTTGTGTGTCTGCAGGTAATATATGTCCCTCGGCATTGTGCTTTTAAGATTTTTCAAGCTTGAATTCAAAACTGTCTTCATTTTGTGGCAAAGTTCAAGCTCTTCCTCATAAGAAAGACTGTTTATTCTAAAAACTGATGTTTGTCATGTAGTAACACTCCCAACTGATGTTTGTCACCAATAATGTTGTAGGCTTAACCTGGTTAGTTAACTAAAGTTGAGGCAAATAAGTATAAAATATAGTTACCGTAAATTACATATATACTTTATTTAATTTATATATGAACTAAGATTTTCCCCTCAAGTTTCAATTGCGTCATTTTAACCTCGTAAGTTTTACAATTGCTTGATTTTAGCTTCCAAGTTTCAATTGTTCGAAATTGAACAATTGTGAAACTCATGAGGTTAAAATCGAGCAATTAAAACTGATGGTGGGGGGGGGGGGGGGGGGGGGGGGGGGGGGGAGGATTTTAAAATTGTGAAACTTGCCGAGTCAAAATTGCATTTTTAAGTCAATAATAAAAGATAAAATAAAGATTTTAAACATTGTCAAAGACAAAAAGTTGGACATTTAATTTAAAACCTTCATTTTGTTTTACTTTGCTAAAGATAAAAAAAAAAAATCTCCATTTTGTTTTACATTTAGCGATATTACGATTGTATTCATTAATTATTTAACAATTGAATGTGTAGCATACAATGCAGCAATTTCTGGAACTTCATCAATTCTACATAGTCTTGTTAGGGATTTGGATTGTGTGCAGTTGACTGCATGCAGTCATCAAATCTAGACCGCCTGATCAAACAAAAATGGCACAAATTCAAAATATGTTGATCAAGGTTTTAAATAACGGTAATGTTCGTGTTAAGGTTTTTGCGATTTCGGCTGTTACGGGTGTTACATTACAGATTGCGGTTGTCGCGGTGTGAATTAACCATAATGTTGCACACAAATCTTTCCTAAAATTATGCATATTATCATATAATGTACAATTAAACATTGTTTTCATATAAAACCGAAAAACATAAATCAATCAATACTGGTACATTCCAAAAAAGTCAAAATAGGAGTAAAAATTAGTGGAATTATTCACTTTCCTAACCCAACCCAATTACAGCCACTTTCTCTCACTCACCTCACCTTGTGCTTTCTTTCTAGGTTCTTCTTTCTCATTTCTTTTTCAGAGATCAGAAACAAGTTCACACACACCAAAAATCTCATCTCCAAAGTTCAAACTAACACACACAAAACACTCTATTCAAAGTCCAAATTTTGTTTCTAAAACTCATATTATCTCTGTTACACTTCCAGAACAACACCCAAATTAAGAATGACAGAAGGAACAAATCTAAAGTTTTCACGTGTAACGGTGTGTTTCGCGGTCGTAACGGTGTTATATAACGGCGTTTCACTGTGGTCTTTTTTCTCACCGTTAAAACGGCCAATAACAGTATCGGTGGCTGTCATTACCGTTTTGTAACGGCTGATTTCGCGGTAACGTTCCTTTATTTAAAACCTTGATGTTGATAAGCACCACCTAAAACAAGTTGTTGTGTGAAAGAGATAAAAAATTGTTTTTATTTGGTGTTGCAGTAAAAGAGAGGAAGGAGAGGGATAAAGTTTGTGGGTTTTTTATTGGGTGTTGATTGACCATAATAAGTATAGTGAGATGGCTCAATCTAATGGTGAAAAAATTGGTCCATCATAGACCAATATATGAATTTGTCCATGCTAAATGGATCCCTAAAATACTTTGATTATCACATAGAGTTGAAAACTTTGTGCATTTTATTTGCAAATCATCTAATGATGATCTGACATTTGTCTATTGTTTCTTTGATTTCCAACTTATTAAAGATTTGTGTCAATAAAGAAACAATATCCGGATAAATTTTCTTGCTTTGTTTTCTATTTTTATTTAGTTTGCAGCTACTTATGGTTAGATATGAGTAGTTCACTCACTTCCATCTTTGAGGTCATAGAGTAGTTCATAGCATGCTCTCTCGATATTGTTTCTTGTGCTTTTGTTGATTGAGATTAGTAACAAGTTTAATTATAGTTCTCTATTGTTATTCATGTTTTATCTATAAGGCTCGATCAAAAACCTAAAAGATAAGTCAATGTATGTCCAGACCTATAGGCTATGACCGAGCATAATGGGCTTACCGTGTGTCTCGGGATATGCTAGGAATTCCGACATGCTTATGTGGATGGCTTCGTTAATTGCTTGGAGAGGGAATATTTGCAATGTGGTCAATTATGTTTATAAATTATTTTTTCATGACGAGTATATTAGAACAAATTAAAATTCAGTGCTTGTGATGAAATTTATAATCATAAAGTAATTTTTATTAGAAATAAAATATTTGTTTAAAATTACTTTTATTTTATTATTTTTTTATGAGTTTAAAATTACTTTCATATCTCTATATTTTTTGAGAAAAAAAAATCCAGACAATATCTTTGTCCAATATTTTCTCATGTTTTTACTTTAAGATAGTAAGTATAAGATTCAGACTGTGCACATCCCTTCATCCTATTTTCTTCGCCTATTTTTACATTATCTACTTCTAATCTAACTAGTTACCATGCCGGTGCGTTCATACGGATCAATAATTGTACATCAATTATATTATATTTCGTTGAGTTAATGAACAAAGTAATTCATACTCGTAGAAACAAAAAATACTTATGCTATTATATTATTGATATTGTTTAATGTATTTCCACCAACTTATGTAAACTTGAAAGTAGAAACAACTCTACAAATTTCGAAAAATTTCTTTATAAGATAATTTGTAAAAGTCGAATAAAAAAGTTTTTCATGATACTAATAATGTTTAATATAGTTTTAAAAAATTTAAAATACTAAAAAAAAATGTTATTCCCAGATTATCCTTAACACCATCTGATGTCAGAATTCCTTTCAAATTTCAACTTCAGCAGTTTCCTATCACTGTCTCATTTGCCATGACAATTAACCCGAGTCTGAGCCATTCACTGAAAAATGTTCGAATTTATCTTCCGCAATTAGTATTTTCTCATAGTCAGTTATACGTTGTTGTGTCAAGAGTCACATCGCAAACGGTTATATAGTTTTCAAAAAATTAAAATACTCAAAAAATGTTTGATATAGTTTTGGAAATCGAAATACCAAAACTAGTTAAAGTTGTTTTGCTTATCAATTTTTGTTTTTTGTTTTAAATTGGTAATGTTCATATATCAGCAAGGTTGTCAGAATCGGACCGGTCATCGAACCGGCGAGCTCACCGGTTCAATTGGTCGGACCGGGTTCAACCGGGGTCGAACCGTTTTTAATTAAATATATATTTTAATTAGGCAAAATTACACTACAGGTCCTTTAAAAATATATATATAATTTCTAAAAATATATGAATAATTGCTCAATATTTTACAATTTCACACATTAAAAAGATAAAATATCACAAGTCAAAATAAAATAAAATTTATAATTCAAACCAAATTAGAAATTATATAATAAACTAAATTCAATAACACAAAATAGCAACATAACATCAATTGACAACATACTGCCTTCAAAAAAATCAATTCCTACGATGAAAAACAAGTTTTTCCTATTCCTACGACGTGTTGTTTTGTTTCAGTTTTTTTTTTAAAAAAAAGTAAAAACGACGTCATTTTGCCCTGTTTTTTTTTATAAAAAAAAAATGGCAGAACTGCTTGGACCGTGCCGACCGGTTCGCCGGTTAAACCCGATTCAAAACCGGTTCCTACGTTTTTTTGCCGGTTGGTTTCCTATCCGGTTTTTGCTCATAACCGATCCGTTTTCATGACCGGTTCACGGTCCGACCGGCCGGTCCGGTTTTGATAACCTTGTATATCAGTCTACCAAAATACTACAGTCCACTACTTAAATAGCATAATATATCCGCTACCTAGCTAACGTTTAAAATCTTGAAAATTTCTTGTTAAGGCATTGTTTTTTTTTTCCTCAAAATTCTCAGTTTTATAACGTTCGTTACTTAAGCTGACGTTTAAAATCTTAAATTTCATGTAGGGTGTTTTCTTTGTCAAATTTTTCATTTTTACAATGTTCGTTGCTTAAGTAGCGGAAGAATAAAAAACAATCGTAGGACATGCGAGAAACTGGTGGAATGACAAAAGAAAATCTCATAGTTTATAGAGAAATCTGTTGGAATTAATTTAACATTAATCACATAAGACATGCTCAACAATAATAAATATTAAATCTATAATCGCATAATCTATCCCCTCTTGTAATAGGTTAGGGCTCCCAAATTATCGCTTTTGTTAAAGTATTTCCAGGCTCTTTCTTTTGTTTGTTCTGCCCATTTTTTTTATTCACCGTGATTTTATTCCATTAAATTTTTCCAATAAGGTTTTTAACCAGGTAGATGCTATTTTTTCCCTTGATTGTTTTATATTGAGTTTTTGTCTAATCCCCTAATAGTTGTAATTTCTCTTTATTTTTCTTTTATTTAATATTTCTTTTGTCAAGTTCTTTTATTTAATTTTAATAGATATTTATGCCTTTACTGAAAAGAAAAAAAAAATTAACCCAACTCCCGATTTTAATCATTAAAAGGCTCTATTTGGTAAGTTCATATTTTGAGCTTATAAGATCATATATGTTTTGTAAACGTTTTTCAAACGGAGCTTATAACTTATTTTTCAAACGCTATTTCAATTAGTTTATGAACTTATAACTTATAATTTTTCTTTCAATTTTACCACTATCATCATACTTGAAAAAATATTAATTAATCATATTTTTTTATGTCATTTCATATTTATAAGATAATTAAATCGGCAATTTTATCAAACACTACAAATTTAATCATCAATTTTATTCCTTACTAGCGGCCAAACAGGTGTGTTCCGCGCCTGTTTGTGTGATCCACGTTTTCTATTTTATTAACGTAAATAAATTAGTTTGATTTTTATCTAAACTAATTTGTGAAAGAGGATTGTGTTAATAAACTAAATAATTATCATTATATAATAACAAAAAAATAATTTTATAATAAAGTTTATTAAACTTAATAAATTTATTTTTTTTACATAAATGTTTATTAACCCAATCCTAATTATTTTCTAGCGGCCAGACAGGGCCGTTCCGCACCTGTATGTGTGATCCATATTTTCTATTATGTATGTTGAAGATTATTCTAAATTTTTTATGAATAATTGACTTATGGAAAAATTGGGATAATGAAAAATTCATACCAAAGTCATGTATCCTATTTATTATATGTTTAGATGTATAAAAAATCTGCTTATTATAGTTACTTTCCCTTCTTTTCTTTTTTTTTTAATAAAAAAATAACATTTATTAAAGGGTAAAATTGGAATAATGAAAAATCCATACCAAAGTCATGTATCCTATTTATTATATGTATATAAGATAACATTTATTAAAGGGTAAAATTGGAATAATGAAAAATCCATACCAAAGTCATGTATCCTATTTATTATATTATTATATTATTATATGTATAGATGTATAGATGTATAGAATAGATAAAATTGGAATAATGAAAAATCCATACCAAAGTCATGTATCCTATTTATTATATGTATAGAATAGATAAATTAAATTAAGGCAAATAATGATTATCAGCCTTTGCCACTATAAGAAAGGTTATCAGCTATCCTATCCAATATTTTTTACGAATAAGTTAACATTTTCCATTAACTTATACTACTCAACTAGTATCCGGACCCGTGCCAAGCACGGGTAAAAATAAAACTACAAAAATAAACATTTTAATATTATTTTTTTTATAATTATCAAATAAAAAAATGCTTAATAAGTCACACCGAATAGTTTTGTCTTTAAAAATGTTAGTTTTTAATTTGCATACAAATTAAAATGCGTATAAATAAACAATGACTTATAATTCCAAATAAAATTTAATTTTGGACCAAAATATCAATTTTAGAACGGAGAACGTAAATTTTACTTTGATGAAAATATAGAGATCAAATATACATTTAAATTAAGTTTAATTATAAAAATAACTTAACACAATTCAAATAATAACTTTCAATCCGAAACTTCACCTACACAAAAGATATATTATAGTGAATTTATAATGCTCAAATAATTATTATGATATTACTTGTACTATTGTTTGGTAGCTATAATTTAAAAAGAAGGTTAATACCAAAAAACTCAAAATCAATGTACCTAATTCTTATACCAATTCAACTCGGTTTTACCAAATTGTTATAATGGTTCAACTCGGTTTGATCTTCCTTCTTAAGTCGAATCATGAACAATCCTAGTTATGAGAGCGAAAATATAAAACTCATGTTGATGAAGCAATTAATATCAGAAGAATGATATTGAGGACATTTACTATAACAATAATACTAAATAGAGTCACTCACATATAATGAGTGTAAATAACTATAAGTACATTGTTTTTGGGGTCAATCAGAAATACACTCTTAAATATGGTACTAATAAGGACGCACCACAACATTCACAAATATGTATAGATATTTTTGAGCATAGGACTCAGTCTTACAAAAATAGAGAAACACACATCTGATCTAATTGATCCACTTCATAGAGAAACAACAAAAGGGTAGCAGAGAAGCCTGTAAAATGTTGGAGTCTGTCCAGCAAAACAAAATTAGTTAAAATAACACTGAGGTGGAGTTACCCTCAGATTTGTGTTGTAATTACGGTGTCAGGGAGAGCCATGCCATGGATTTATCAATTGTCTTATTAATGATTATTACTGGATAAGTTGTTTGATATGGTGCCCTAGCAACAATTCTGTAGAAACACAGTCATATATAGCTTGAGACTGTTATAATCTATCACTCTACTTAGGTTTGAGACTAACCCAACTTCACAAACCCCGATGAATATAGGATAAGCTCTTATGTCACGATAGGTTCTATATCAAATTCAATCCTACAAAACCACTTATCTTAATCTGTGTAGCACTAACACTTCTAGTCGAATCTGTGTCTGTTGTCTAACATGTGTCAAGTGTCCATGTAATTATATTTAATTATTTTCTTCAAATTATTATTACCAGCATCGACATGTTCGTGTTAGTGTTTTGTCTAGTGTTTATATCATTGATCTTTACTAAAAAGCCCATCTAGATTCTAGACTTTATTTCTAACTGTCTTGAGATTTGAGTTTTTTTATTTTCAATAAGTGAATTTTATTGACAAAAGATCAAACAGTCAAATACATTAAGATTTTCATCATTTGATTGAGAGAGATATGGCTTACCTATTCTTCCTTTTCTCCAAGAACCGATGAAGTGAAGCTTTCCTACTTCTTAGTCATTGGTAAATCTGAATATATAATAACAAAAGTCATGAATGCAAAACACACAAAATAAAACCATAAAGCCATATGATTCAAATCAAGCATATCCTCTAAAATATTATACATCCAAATAAAAGCAGCATAGTTGTTGGTAGAAAAGACCATAATATCCTTGGCTTTTTCATCTGAAATATCATCAAGCACAATCATAGCCATTTTGAAAAGATTGCAAATAACCATATAAATGGTTATAGCTCAAAGATTTAATGGATACATACATAAACAAAAGTTCTAAAAGGAAAACAAATTGAACGCACCGCTTCAATTATGTTTGAATAAATCTGCATAAATGAATAGAAAAAAATTCAATGACCATAAATGAATAGATGAAATGGTCAAATTTTGGATTATAAAAGAGAACTTCTTTTAGCACTATACATGTGAATGTAAAAGAAAACAATCCCAAATGAGTTTTTAGCATGAATACCTCAGACTCAACCGCATAATAAAGCTCAAAAATGATTTTGATGGCTTAAGGAAGGTTTCTTCAACACACCACTGATTTTGATGGCTTGAGGAAGGTTTCTCCAACACACCACTCACCTATCCAAAAATTGCAGCAGGTATCACCAAGACAATTTGAACCACTTTAAATGCATAAATCAATTTCAACAATAATTAAACCTTATCCCACCATCTATGTGAGTTACATAAGTTGAACAACTAACAAAAATCAAAGTTTCAATAAAACTATTGATAGATGAAAAGAAGAACGAAACCCCTCTATAGCTAAAGATTATAAGGGTGAGAAATCAAGTTATGCCAATTAAGACCACCACTCACGGAATTTGAATCAATTTTCAATTAAACAATGATAGCCAATTAAGAAAGTAATTGGAGGTTCTTTCAAAACCAAACTATAATTTAAAGAAAAAACTTGCAAATAACATTCTTAGTTTCCTATTTTTCTAATCATACCTTCTTTTATCAATCTTATAGCTTTCCGATTCATAATGTAATTAGTTTCATCGATTTATCACTCACCATGACCATCTTGAGCAGATTCTCTTAGCGACTTACCATCTCACGATATTGCTTAGTTTTCTTCATGCCAATCAGAGAGATGACTGCGTAAAATGCAAATATCAGAGATGTTGATGTTCGAAATTCAAAGTCTTCTAAAGGATGACTTTCAAGTATACCATAATGGGGTAATAAGTTCAAATATATAGCATGTGGCAAATTAAAAAAAACAAATCAATGGAAGAAACATCTGAATTCTTATGTTGTATTTCAACTGCTAAAAATATCATATTCACTATGTCATTTACTCAACTTACATCCTCATAGTCTACATATATAGATTAAAAATGTCAGTCTACATATATAGATTATTAAAAATGTCCATCTTTCTCAAGTAACATGATTTTAAGATGGACACTGAGATATTTACATTAAAAAAAAAAATAGTAACAACAAAAGAACTATAAAATCTCAATGATTCATAATCCAAATACACCGATACACAAAGATATACATAAATTTGAATGAACAATCATTATAATCATACCTCTTCTTTCAATAATCAAGCAATTATGTTCCCTTGTCTATTGGATCAGATAGTAAAACACAATATGTAGATTAAACCTGGAATTTGTAAACAAAACCACACTATTATGTTTCAAAAGAGAATTTCATAAATTAAAATAAAATATCAAATCAAATTTTATTTGTAATCATTAATCTACAAATCAATATATTTAAAAATAAGATTCATTTATTCTAATTTTAAATAATAAACCTTAAATAAAGAAAAGAAGGAATGAGAAAACAAACATGCCTGCATTCTCTGGATCATGCGGCGAAATCTTTGTTTCATAAGAGGATTTTGAAGCAGCATGCAGCCCATTCTTTTTTGTGCACGTTCATCCAACTATTTATATTTATTGACAATGAAGAAATTGATTAGGTACAATCTAGTGTCTACCGACTCTATCATACCACCTTTTGGTTATAAACTATTTACATTTCAAACCACATGAGAAAGAGTAATATAAAAAGAAAATAATTAGTTCAACAATAGGCCCATGCTCGAGAGTTTCTTCATGAAACAAAAAACTAAACTTCTTGGTTGAGAAAAGGAAACTTTTAAAGCAGCCTTCTTTTTCATTAAGACTAAAAAAACCTGCATTACCTCAATTTTGTAAACAAAATAGAAGAACTTTCATATTTTCTTTGAGCATGTTAAGGAATCATAAGTATTTCATTTTGCTGCAATGAAAACATAAACACCAATAAGCAAAGAAGAACATAAGCATCAAAATATCAACTAAACATCAAAATTTGGATATATCCATCAAAAGAAGAACTCATGTGTCCATCAAAACCAGCACTATATAAAAGTGTTATTGATGGAGATTGTTTTGTTATCATAAAGTTGATTATAATATGTTGTTGTAACTATAGCTCTTAGAATTCACTTGATGGAAAAAAAAAAGCTTTGGAATTCTTTTTCATATGTAGAAAATCCTCAAATACAATCCCTGCAAATACACATTGGACTAACATATACCAAACATGTCAACATAACAAATTAGACAAATATTTAGATTGTGGCAAATCCTTGTATTCCTTCAGTTCAATATGTCATAGAGAAGGTCAAGTTCTAATGCTAATACATCTTTAAATGTATAGTGGAGTCATTGAGAAGAAAATTGTATTAGACAAAATTAAAATCATATATTAAACTATATACTATTAATCACAACTTGTAGATCATGGCATGGTAAGCTTCTAAATGTGAATATGGTCAAAGATCATTTCAAATTGTGTGAAAAAGTCCAATTATTTGTGGTTGTCGGTCAATATATAGTCTACATATATAGATTAAAAATGTATATGTTCCTCAAATAACATTACTGTACCATGAAATGTATCAGCAAAATGATCAAATCAAATTTCATTTCTAATCAATAAATTACAAACCAATATATTTTTAAAAAAACATAAGACTTATTTATTCTAATTCTAATAAACCTCAAAAAAAGAAAAGAAGGAAGGAGAAAACAAACTTGCCTGCACTCCCCGGAACCTGCGGTGGAATCTCTGTTTCAGAAGAGTGTTTTGAAGCAGCATGATGCATCCCATTCATGTATATCCACCTTCACAGAGATTGGAAAAACATGGTAAGATGCTTAATCAATGCTTAATTGTCTATGTATCATTCATGTCTATGTACCTTCATGTCTAAATTGATGTCTATGTATATTCATGTCTATGTATAATTTGAAAAGAGAAAAAGGGGAAAAAATAGGTCTTCCCCAAATGTGGCAAATCTCTCTCACTTGTTCAATTGAACATAATATTAAATGAAAATCAAATCAAAACTAAATCAAGAACTAAATGCAAAATGATAAATTTCATTATTCATTAAAACGAAATCAGAGCAATAAAAAACCCAAAGAATTTGCATCGAAAATTTCATTATTCATCAAAACAAAATTAGAGCAATCAGAGCTAGGACAATACCATAACGATGCAAGGCGGAAAACGGCGAGAGAAGGGAGAAGATGCGAGGATGACGATGGAGCTGAGACGCGTGAGGAGGATGAAAATTTTATGACGAAGACGACGCAAGGCAGACAACGGTGAGAGAAAGAGAAGATGCGAGGAGGATGGTGTTTTATGCGTGTGGAGGAGGACGGCGGCAGAAGAAATAGTTTTGAAAAATCAACCTTAAACTTGATGCTGAGAATGACGATCTGAAGCAAGTGATAATATCATAAAAATTTTGCACGGTGGGTTGTAGTTGGAAATGTTTGAACTGGAGCGTGGCACATTAAACTGTGATTATTAGACATTAATGCATTTAACATTAAATCAAGGAGAGAGCAGAATAAGTTTTGTAAAAGAAACATTAAATGTGAGGAATGAGGTTGAATGAGGAGAGGAGAGAGAAAGGGAAATATGTCTGGCTTATTACATATTATAGATTATAGATTAACAAATAATGATTGCAAAATCATTTCACCTCTTTCTTTATTTACTAATCCAAATTAATTTATACAGTAGTTATTATCTTTCTAAAGATTACATAGTACTCCCACAGGATATGTCACTTTGTGAAAAAAATTTGTACCACAATATATGTCGTTTTATATTCCCAAGCATAAAATGTCTTCATAATCTCTCTTTTCCATACAACATTAATTATCTTTCTTAATATGTGTAAAAAAGTCAAAGCGACATATAATGTGGTATGGAGGGAGTAGTAGAAAGATTGAAAGAAATCAATATCATTGAGTAAACTGTCAAATACCCCCCTGAAATTTTAAAATTCGTCAAATACCCCTCTGAAATTTGGAAATAGGAAAATACCCACCCCTAAAATTATAAAAAGTCAATCAAATTTAGGAATGACAATGGGTAGAGTATGGGTAGGGTACTATAGTACCCATCCCCATACCCGCGTGGATAACAACATTTGCCTCCGTCCCCATACTCTAGGTACACCCATACCCGTACCCGTTACCCGCATTTTTACTAAAAATAAATTAATCAATTATAAAATATCATATAATTTTAATAGAATTAAAAAAACTATTATGTTTTACATGATACTAATAATGTTTTTCAAATATGAGTAAAAGTCGAATAAAAAAGTTACTATAATTTTTGAGATATATAAGATAGTTGATTTTAATAATTTTTGTCGATAGAGTATGACATGAGAATATGAGACTTTATTCATGCAGTTGTCAACATACCCCGAGAGGGCACATGAGTTACCTTAGTTTCATCTTTAAACAAACTTGATTGATTCCCATAATGAGAATAAATTGGAACGACATGTAGCAATTTTTTCTTTTCACGAACGATATTAGCTAGATCATTGTGACAATCCATGATTATACGTTATGTTTATTTAAATGCACATTTATTAATTTTAAAAAGCTTGAAAGAATTATTATTTTAGCTAATTACCATAGAGAAAAAAAATTGGTTTTCAATTAACCTTATATCCTATTTTTTTTGCACACATGTACTTTCTCTTTTCAATAAATTTAATATATTATCTACAAAAAAAAATTTAATATGTTATGTACCAAAAAATTTTTGAAAAAAAACTTTAGTTTTTCAAATATATAACATTAATTAGTTTTATTGAAAAAGATAAGAGCAATTGATAATGAGTATAATTCACAAAATGTAACCTTAAATTATCAAAATGACGAATAAAAAGGAACGGAGAGAATATTAAATTTATTGAAATAAATTATGTTAAAAATAAATTAAACTACATTATAGAAAAGGTAGAAATAAAAACAAAATGTACGTTGATATATTTATACCAAGTTAAAATAAATATTTTTGAAAAATATAAAATAAAATATACATAATATATAAATGTGAAAACGAGAAGAATATTGAATTTGAAAAATTGGAATTTTTTTATTGAAATAAATTATGATAAAATTAAATTTTACTTTAATTGAGTATACCAAAAATAATCTTTAAATAATCTTCATGCATTTTCAAATGTGAAGTTTTCATTTTCATCTTTAAATAATCTCGACGAACTTTCGCTTTTCCGGGTAGGCACAACTTATTTTGTAGTACCCAACAAACTTTTGAACGACATAATTTATTTTGTGCCATCGATTTTCTCTCTTTATAATTGTTGGCAATTTATTAAATTAATAATCAAAACAAAAAAAAATATAAAAGAATTTAAATTTTCTAAAAAATTACCTTAGCTCAAACTATTCTGCATTCTAAGACACACACTAACTAAGAATCAGACCTGTTTGTATTGGCTTTTTTTAAAAATGTTTTTTTTGTAGTGTTTTGTTTTTTTGTTAATTTTTTTTATCAAAGAATTTTTTTATAAAAGCTTTAAATGAAAAATCAGTTTAAACAATTTCTCTTAAAACGTCGTTTTAAGTAATTCATTATTTTGTTACAAATTATTTTACATCATAAAATTTCAAAAAATTCTCTAAAAAAAAACTATTTTAAATATATTTTCATAAAAATCATAAAAAATTAAAATCTTTAAAATAAATATTTAATTTATTGAATGTCAAAATCACTTTTTTTATTTATAAAAAAATGAATTTAAAATAACATTTTACTATTTTTAATCAAATTATTATAAAAATGATTTTTAAAAATATAATGAAAAATCACCTTTTTAAAGCTAAAACACCCTTCAAGAGTCTAGAGGAATACTTAAATTAGTAGACACAAGCCTAAATAATAAATATTTAGCCACACTCACACAACTAAAAAAAATTAAAGAAAAAAAATAATTGAGTGATGTGAGTATTTTTTTTTCTTTTCTTTTAAATTATTATTATTTTAATTTATGAGTGTGTGCTATATATAAGTGTTCCCTGAAGTCCCAACGACTCTCTTATTATCGTCTCTTCTCTTCTCTCCCCCCACACAAAAAAAAAACGTTTTTTTTTGTTTATTCTTATATATATATAGTATTTTGGTAGCCTGATACAATTGTTCAATACAATTGTTTCCCCCAACGGCTCTCTTTGTTCTCTTCTCTTCTCTCCCCCCTCACAACAAAAAACCCTAACGTTTCGTTTTTCCACATCTTCAATCACCACCGCTTATTACATTTTTGTTTGTAATTCATCAATTTCGATTCAGTTTCGTATTTGGGAACCGAGAAAGCACTTGACGCAAACTTTGATTTCGTTCGAAAGTATTCACCTTCTTCTCGGTAATTTTGAATTCTCAGGGTTTCGCTTTCACTAATCCAATTGACAGTAATTGTTTCATCTTTTCTTGAAAGAAAAATAATACTTGATAATAGATTGAATATATAACTATGCTATTAGGATTCTTGATTGTGTAGGCAAGAAAATCTATTACGATTCTTGAAAAATCAATACTTGATAATAGATTGAATATATAACTATGCTATTAGGATTCTTGATTGTGTAGGCAAGAAAATCTATTACGATTCTTGATTGTGGGAATAAATTTTCTTGGTTTTAAAAATGTCACTGAAATCATCACTTTTCTCATGCAGGAAATTCCCCCAAAACAGGGGTTTTTGACCTTGCTCTTGCCACCGCACCGCATCGCCGTTATTATGTGAACCGACTTCATGATTCCCTCTCATAAGGAGTTCATGGTGAACCCACAAGATCGAGATCTGCTCACATGGCTGGCTAGGTCAAGTGTAATTCTTCCTCACAATTCCATACGTATTCTATTTCCTTTATTCATTTTCATTTTATTTTCTATATGCTTAAAAGTTAGATGTTCAGATTATGTATTTTTATTATCATAAGGAGTTGTGTATGAACTGATTTCTGCTAAAGGAGCTGTGATAATGGGTGCTGATTTAAAAGGGCTTTGTTGTTATTTTACATTAAAAATTTAAGAACTATATTGTTCACTTCTATTGTTTAATTTTTTTGATGATGTACTTTTTGATGGGTCAAATCCTATAGGTCTTAAAAAGGGTGGATCCTAGGCTTGGAGATAACTATTCAATTGATTCAGTTTCTAAGGTATGAATTATATCACAAAATCACAAAATTCCGTAGTAGAATATCACTAGTTAAGTCGGAAGCTTATCCTGTTGTTTCTAACATTCTTGTTAGGATTGTCAAACACTGCATTGGGTTTTTTTTGGCCAGCATATGGCTACTATCCTAGTTTTATTGTAGATATATATATATGATACTTGAAGCATGAAGTATGAAAGTTGGAGCCAAGGTAGTGTGTTTTGGAAACTTTAAAAATCATTTTCTTATTTTTCTATTCTTACTTTGTTTTTTAGTGAAATAGTTTCAACTCTTTCTTGAAGTTGTTAGATTCATTTGTGCTTATAATGTGACCAATAAGAATAAACCAGCTAAGCTCTTGCTTGAACATGTGCAGTGTTGTCTCATTTATCTCATTTGGAGTTCAATATTGGGAACTGGCTTCATAACTATTTGCATTACATGTCTGCTATATTCTTTCCTGGTTTTGTTTGATGAAGAGTGGAGTTTGCCATCTATATGCATTTGAGGATCAGTGTTTTATCCATTTTGCAATTTTTCAGCTGAGTTATCGCATTTTAAGCTGCACTTTCCACAGGGAATCAATTATTTCTTTTGTCTCTGGTAATTTTGTTTCTGCTCATGTTTTATTCTTTAACCTGTGGTAGTTTTGTTTATTATTTGGATTGGGGTTCGTTTTTTTTCTTAGCTCTAACGCTGGTTGTTAGATTATATTGCAATAACTACTTATGTGGTACATCACTTGGCTGGTTGTTTTGACTTCTATGATAAATATATGTTTTATGATTAAGAAAAAAATTATCTCCATTCGTGCCCCCAATTGGTTTTGCGCCTCAACAGGTTATAATTTTTTTTTAAAATTTTAAAAAAGACTTTTAATAGCGCTTTTCTAAAAATGGATCGGTTATCAAGAATTATTTGTAAATTTTTAGATTATTGAATATAACTCTTCATTGGATATTCAAGATATGTGTTTATATGTTTTGTAGTGAGCCGAAGTCCGGATATCGATTCTTGATTCAACGGATAATAACGGTTTTTTCAGATAGATAAATCAAATTTCATCAATGAGTTGTTCTTTATTATTCCTTATTTTTTGACTTTGATGCAAGATAAACGAATTGAACTGTTAACGTGTTTTTCTGCAGCGTGGGTTGTCAAAATAATGACTTTCTTCATAGCATGCAGCCTCAAGATTTGATTTGCGGTCTTTAGTAAAAAAAAAGAATAATTCGTATCAATCTTTTTTTTTGTTGTTGATTCTTATAGCATATATTTCTTGGTTTTTTTATTTAGTCTTTGGTGTTGCAGTAGAGGACGTGGTTTTGATTTCATGATATCTTGATCAGTTTTACTATTAATTTGTTGGCAGGATGCTGGAGTTCTCATGTGATTTTTCTGTTTTAGGGTGCTTCCAGTTTAGTATCGGATAATGGTAAATGCTTTGCAATACTTGATACATGGTTATAACTAAATGTTGGATTGTGAATTGAAACTGCATCTATTTTCTGCCATGTCGTCTGTT
Source organism: Trifolium pratense (assembly GCF_020283565.1). Lineage (NCBI taxonomy): Eukaryota > Viridiplantae > Streptophyta > Magnoliopsida > Fabales > Fabaceae > Trifolium > Trifolium pratense. The sequence goes on along the minus strand of NC_060064.1, from coordinate 42,074,105 downwards.
TGAAGCAATAACTTGCTTTGTAGCATCAAACAATCAAGTTCGTTTTATCACACTCTTCTTGATTGGTAATCATTTTCATATAATTTATTCTCTGGAGTTTTGTTGTCCCTGTGTTATCAAACTAGTACTCCTTTACACATTAGGTTTTCTTACATAAGTTTTTGACAATGTAATCTTACAGTCAAATTTCCACGATTCTTGAGAAACCAGGACAACTTCGTAAAATCCCTGTTGATCAGTGACTTGGCCATAGCATTCGTCTCCACCGTAACCTTAGATGTTGTTTCTTATGATCATCTATTTGTTGGGTCTAACTTAACTTTTTTGGGCGAGGCTTCAGTTAATCTCGTACTATTTTGTTATATTTATTGTTATATGTGATTTATGCTGCTAAAAAGATATCTGCTTCATTTTACTGTATTTAGGAGGAATCGAAAATTGGGTCATATGGGTACATGATGTGAGAAGTGGATGAAATTTTTTTCCAGTGAATGATCATCTTCTGAATGCTTTAATCTGATCATATCTTCTATGAATCTTTACATTTCAGCTAGTTTACTTAGTATCTACTTCTGCAGTTCTTTTATGTTATTTGTGTAGGTTTTACAGGGGAGAAGTTCACCTGCTTTCCTTTTTGCCAATAAATGTGCGGAACCGGTGGCAGGCAGAGGTTTACATACTTTTTCATACAGCCTTGGGATAAAACAGGTAATTTTTGGCTTACATGTGTATTTGTTTTGGGAGAGTGTTGTAGTTTTTGTGTATCTGTAGCACGAACGCGAGTATGAAGCATTTATGATTCTAGACTACATCACTTTTCCCTCCCCAAGCTTTAAGTTTTGATTTCCTAATCTCTGTTAAAATCTATGTCTTCACTAATTCTTTTTCGCTTGATATCAGGGTTTTCTGTACTTGTTTCTTTTTCGCTTGTTAGGGATTTCCGTATTGATATGCTTTTCTCAGAATCTCAAGAATTTCACACAATCACATATAGGTGTTTTCAAAACACTGTTTTGCATTTAATTTTTTTGGCAACATGCTGTAGTCATTCTAATTGAGTAACAGGTAATTGTGAATTGAAACGTGTAACTGTTGATTACAGTGTAGTGTGTTTAAAAAGAATAATAATGTTTTATGTAGTATCTCGCAATCAAGTTTGTACACTTCATTTGTTCTCCGTGTTGTTTTAGTGTCAGGTCTTCTCGGTAAGCCTATTGATGTGCAGTGAGTGTTGGTGATTATATAACTGAAAAGTTGAGCCTTAAGTTTCTGACCTATAACCTGACAGTGCAAGAAATTTGAAAAACTTTGTGGGGCACTCTTTGGGTAACTATTTTACTCTTCTTTCTTTTTTCTTGTGTTTTTTTATCAACTATTTGTTATAGTGTATCATGCTATGAACAAATTAACGAGTACACGTTCCATCATGTTCTGCATCCATGTTTGTTGATTCTTCTCTGTAAGCTTGGGCAAGAATGAGATATAATTGGTCAGGTTTTACTTATATGTATATGTATTTGAGCTGAATAATTGTTCTTTGATAGTGTACAAGCTGGTGCTGAAGTTTTTGGGTGCTGAAGTTTGTAAGAAATAAATCGTCTCTCTTCCCAAGATGTAGAATTTTCGGTAACTTGGTTACCTCATAGTGTACACCTTAATTTTCTGGAAAGCGATATTCTTTAATAACTCTTTGCCCTTCTTTTACTGTTTAGTTTATTATTATTATTATTATTATTATTATTATTATTATTATTATTATTATTATTATTATTATTATTATTATTATTTGTGAGTTATGATGGTGGCGCTGATACTGCTATAAAAATATCCTCTTCATTACAGTGGCCTAAGGATTCGTATTACAAGGATGGAAAGTTTTTTCAATGAATCATAATCTTCTGCAGGCTTTAATTTGGTAGTCTCTTCTAAGACTCTTTACATTTTAGTCTTTGTTTTAATACTCAGCATCTAGTTTTATGTGTGGATGTTACAGGGAAAAGTTAACCTGCAAATGTGTGGTTTGCTATGGAATTTGTGGCCGGAAGAGGTTCATCATAATTTCTGTTAAACCGGTCATTTCTGTGTGGGTGTTACAGGGAAGTTAGTCTATTAATGTGTGTATTTGTCTATCTGTCAGCTTGGTTTAGCATTCCCAAGGACAATGAGTTCTGGACAACTTGGTTTGGCACTTTTTTATTATGTGATTTGCCACTTCTTTTGTTATTATTTTCTTTCTCTATTTTCCAGTCATTTGAGATATAAAAACAATACGAATTTTTCTCCTAAATTAGAAGCATAATGGAGAATTTGAATCTGCTGTCCTTTCCTAAATTGGTATCTGTCACAATCATTTGTGTTGTGCTTTCATTTGGTGATCTCTACCGTGACTGAATTCTATCCATTTCTTTTATCTTCTTCAATTATTTCCTGGCTGTGTTTTACCTATACTCTAATAGCATACTAATGAGATACACTTCAATTATTTCCTGTTCTAATAGCATACTAACTGAGATAGACTTCAATTATTTCCTGGCTGTGTTTTACCTATACTCTAATAGCATACTAACTGAGATAGAATACCTATCTCAGAATACCTATCTCAGTTAGTAAATTAGAGTATAAAAATCAAATTTCATCTGTGAGTTCTTCTTCATTATTCCTTTTTTCTTGGCTTCGATGCAAGATAAACGAATTGAACTGTGAATGTGTTTTTCTGCAGCATTGGTTGTCAAGATATTAACTTTCTTCATAGCATGGAGCATCAAGATATTCTCTTATGTTGTTTTAGTGTCCTGTCTTCTTGGTAAGCCTATTGATGTGCGGTGAGGGTTGGTGGTTATATAACTGACAAGTTTAGCCTTAAGTTTTTCACCTATAATCTTACAGTGCAAAAAATTTGAACAACCTTGTGGGGCACTCTTTGTAACTATGATCTTCTGATCATTGACTTGGTTTGGATAACTATTTTACTCTACTTTCTTTATTCTTGTGTTTAATTATCAACTATTTATTATAGCGTATCATCCTGTGAACAAATTAACGAGTACACACACGAACCATCATGTTTTGCTGGTTGTGTTATATATTTAAACTGCTGATGGCATCAATTTGATGATCTAAACTTGTATTTGATCATTTCTGCATCCATGTTTCTCGGTTCTTCTCAAGATGAAATAAATCATTTCTCTTCCCAAGATGAAAATTTTCGACAACTTGGTTACATTACATTATCTTCATATTGTACATGTTAACTTTCTGGAGAGACGACTTCTGGAACAACTCTTTGCCCTTCTTTTACTGTTTAGTTTCTTTTTTATTTTATGTTTTTTTAATTTATTATTTGTGATTTATTGTCAAAAAAAATAAATCATTATTTGGGATTTATGATGGTTGTGCTGATACTCCTGTAAAAATACCCTCTTCATTACAGTGCTCTAAGGACTCGTCTGTATTACAAGGATGGAAATTTGTTTCAATGAATCATCATCTTCTGCAGACTTTAGTCATGTCATCTCTTTTAAGACTCTTTACATTTCAGTCTTTGTTTTGATACTCAGCATCTATTTTGGTCAGTTCCTTTGAGTTTTCTGTGTGGATGTTCCAGGGAAAAGTTAACCTGCAAATGTGTGGTTTGCAATGGAATTTGTGGCAGGAAGAGGTTTGTCATACTTTCTGTTAAACCGGTCATTTCTGTGTGGGTGTTACAGGGAAGTCAACGTATTAATGTGTGTATTTGTCTTGGGATTTAGGATAGCGTTGGAGTTGTTGTCTATCTGTCAGCTTGGTTTGGCACTCCCCAAGGACGAGGAGTTCTGGACAACAATGGTTTGGCACTTTTTTATTGTGTTGATTTTCCACTTCTTTTGTTATTATTTTCTCTCTCTTTTTTCCAGCCATTTGAGATATAAAAATAATAAGAATTTTTCTCCTAAATTAGAAGAATAATGGAGAATTAGAATCTGCTGTCCTTTCATTAATTGCCATCTGTTACAATCATTTGTGTTGTTGTGCTTTCATTTGTTTCATTTGGTGATCTGTACCGTGACTATGAATTGTATCCATTTCTTTTAGCTTACTAACTGAGATAGAATACTTATATCAGTTAGTAAGCTATTAGAGTATAAGTACATTGTTACAACTCGACCCGATCATCCCAATGAATAAACTAGAAGCGTTTTCTAATAGCCTAGAATGAACCTGGTCAAACCCGGAATAGTTTGTTTTAAGTTAGAAATTTATTATTTCAAAATGCTAACCTGTGAACTTTGAAAAAAAATTGTGATTTATTTTTTTGTTAATGTAATTTGAATCTTTCATGTGTTGAATGCAGTATCTTCAACTCGTTATGTAGGTTTTCACATTACTTTTTCACAATAGATTCTTATTCCACTTCTGGTTGTAGAGGCTGGGGATTGAGATATTGGTTTCTAGATATATGTTTGAGGAGGAAGATTTTATAAGGCCATGGGAAAGACAACGAAGATAAATTGAATCCAATCACATGAAGCTAGAGACCAAATACTCATTTTTGTTGCTGCAAGTGAAGCTAGCATAGATAGATAGATAGATAACCTTGTCAAACAACTAAATGTGCAGCCAAAATTGTTTCTTAGTGTTGCTCAACTTTGACTACATATATATATATATATATATATATATATATATATATATCAGATCTGTATTTCGATGCCTATCTATTGAAATAGTTAAGTCCCATAGGCAGTTGATTTCACATTAGAGGAATTAAAGTTGTCGAGGGTGTATCAAAGGTATTGCTTCATAGGTGAATAGTGTAATTGTTGGTCCCTCCCTACACTTAGAAACTTCTTGTGCTTCTCATTTATTGTATGTAACTATTCTTATCTTTCATTTGTTTGAACTGTTCATGCATTGACTTTGAATTATTTTGCTGCCACCTACTACCTTGAAACAAATTATTCTTAAGTAGTGTTGGGGTTCTGGTGTTTGTTTGCTGATTATTTCTATAACTCATGCTTCGAGTTCATATGTGCTAGATGAGATCTAACCTGTTCAAATGCAGGAACAACCGTAGAATGCATATTGGCTGAATGAAGTTAAACTCAGTAAGTTACTTGGGACAGGTTTTATTCTGTTACTTTGCTAAACTGAAAAATTCTGCATGAAAACTGGTGTATGTTGTGATAGCAGGTTGTCATTGTGGCTGTGTTTAATTTTTCAATTCCTCTTGGTTTTAAAAATGTCACTGAAATCATCACTTTTGTCATGCAGGAAATTCCCCCAAAACAGGGGTTTTGCCATGCAGGAAATTCCCCCAAAATGCCACCGCACCGCATCGCCGTTATTATGTGAACCGACTTCATGATTCCCTCTCATAAGTAGTTCATGGTGAACCCACAAGATCGAGATGTGCTCACATGGCTGGCTAGGTCAAGTGTAATTCTTCCTCACAATTCCATACGTATTCTATTTCCGTTATTCATTTTCATTTTATTTTCTATATGCGTAAAAGTTAGATGTTCAGATTAGGTATTTTTATTATCATAATAACTGTTTTAGGTGAATTAGGCAAATTTTAGTCCATTCATTTTTTATGCTTAATAACGGTGTGTGCATATGATTTTCTTGAATTAAGAAGAGGTTGACTATACGTTATTTTATTCTAATTTCCAAATTTGAATTTTGATTTGGCAAGTGATATTGAAATACCATGTGTGTATATATATATATATATATATATATATATATATATATATATATATATATATATATATATATATATATATATATACCAACATGACTATACAACAAGGCTTAGATCAGCAAGTGATTTATTTTTTATTTTTATATAACAAAGTCATTATGTGGGTGGATTTATGGTGCGGTTGAATTTCCTGCAAGTTGTATGGTTGTCTAATTTCTATTTGTATGGTTGTGTTGTTGTCTTGCTGTCTACCATTGCTTTGCGAGTTCTCGTATCCTTTTGTCATCTGCTTTTTGCCTTCACCTTCCGTTTTGCTCGTAGATGTGAAAAGTTGCATATGTTCTGGTTGGGGACTGTTCAGATATGGCTTGAGTATTCAGGAATTGAATAAGTGTTGAACTTTGAATTGGAATTAGTAGCTAGAACATATACTCCTTGGACTCTCTCCTCGGGTATGTAACCATGTTATGCATACTTTTGTAGAAATTATTAATGAACACAAGGAGTAATACCATGGAAAGGAGTATGATCAATTGGAAGGGGTTAGAAATGCTCACTTATGGGGTTTGTATACAAAAACAGAAGTTAGCACTATTTTAAACATGAGTTAATAGCTAGGTAATAAAAAAGGAGGGTTAGGAGCTGAGATGCAGTATAAGGTGGAGGGAAGGGGAAGTATGTAGAAAACTACTTTGAAAAAATATGTTACAACTTAGGGGAAATGAGTTTTGGTTGAAAGAGGCAATGGCTAGTCCTTTGTTGGTTACATCTTCTTGTTAGTTGAATTTTAAAAAATTGACTGGTCTTTATGTTGGGATGTAGCGCTTAAATCTATTTGCACGTTAACTCAGCTAATCTACTTGCACCTTTACGTAGTTATGCCATGAATTAAACTGCCAAATCATACTTATTTACCTTGTCCTATAATTTTATTAAACTTATTTAAAACTTATCAGTTCAAACTGAATAACTTTTCCTGTATCTGAATTATGTGGTTGGGTAATGTATACAAGCATATTTCATTTAGTTCAATTGCTGGACTGAGTCTTCACTTCATAGTTAACGATTTTTCTTTTGTCTTTGACACCGTAACTTTAATTGCTTGAATTTCAGGATCTATCTATTTCTTCATGATTAGGGTTTTTCTTTGACAAACATTTCAGAATTGCTTTCTGTTCTTGATGTATATGCAATGTGTAGTTTGCTCTTTCATCCCAAAATGGTGGATCCTAGGCTTTGGAGATAACTATTCAATTGATTCAGTTTCTAAGGTATGAATTATATCACAAAATCCAAGTCTTGTAAATCTAATGTCAGGAAAATAGGCTTAGAAATATTTGATACAAATGTTACAGGGACTCTAGCTTCATAATCCTACTATTAAATAAATAAAAAATAATCTAATGTAGTAATGGACTTTTCCTTGTTTTTTTTTTATGAGCTATGGACTTGTCCTTATTACAAAAAGATCAATAAATTATAATTGGAAAGATCAAGTCCCATTTAAAGGTAAGCAATAACTCTCTGATAACTCAGTAGTAGATTGTCACTAGTTAAGTCAGAAGCTTAGCCTGTTGTTTCTAATATTCTTGTTAGGATTGTCAAACACTGCATTGGTTTTTTTTTTGGCTAGTATATGGCTACTATCCTAGTTTTATTGTAGATATATATGATACTTGAAGCATGAAGTCTGAAGGTTGGAGCCAAGGTAGTGTGTTTTGGAAACTTTAAAAAATCATTTTCTTATTTTTCTATTCTTACTTTGTTTTTTAGTGAAATAGTTTGAACTCTTTCTTGAAGTTGTTAGATTCATTTGTGCTTATAATGTGACCAATAAGAATAAACCAGCTAAGCTCTTGCTTGAACATGTGCAATGTTGTCTCATTTATCTCATTTGGAGTTCAATATTGGGGGCTGGCTTCATAACTATTTGCATTACATATATGCTATATTCTTTCCCGGTTTCCTTTGATGAAGAGTGGAGTTTGCCATCTATATGCATTTGAGGATCAGTGTTCTATCCATTTTGCAAATTTTCAGCTGAGTTATCGTATTTTAAGCTGCACTTTCCACAGGGAATCAATTATTTCTTTTGTTTCTGGTGATTTGTTTCTGCTCATGTTTTATTCTTTAACCTGTGGTAGTTTTGTTTATTATTTGGATTGGGGTTCAGTTTTTTCTTAGCTCTAAGGCTGGTTGTTAGATTATATTGCAATAAATACTTATGTGGTACATCACTTGGCTGGTTGTTATGACTTCTATGATAAATACATGTTTTATGATTAATAAAAAAATTATCTCCTTTCGTGCCCCCAATAGGTTTTGCGCCTCAACAGGTTATAATTTTTTTTTAAATTTTTAAAAAGACCTTTAATAGCGCTTTTCTAAAAAGAGCTATTAAAAATAGACCTACAATAGCACTTTTCAATAGGCTGTTGTCATAGATATTGCTATGAATTGCATTTTCATATGCTTTTTTAGAATTGTAGATATAAAGGATTTGACAATTTCTTGAAATGGATCCGTTATCAAGAATTATTTGTAAATTTTTTGATTATTGAATATAACTCTTCATTGGATAATCGAGATATGCGTATATATGTTTTGCAGTGAGCCGAAGTCCGAATATCGATTCTTGATTCAACGGATAATAACGGATTTTTTCAGATAGTTAAATCAAATTTCATCCATGAGTTGTTCTTTATTATTCCTTATTTTTTTGACTTTGATGCAACATAAACGAATTGAACTGTGAACGTGTTTTTCTGCAGCGTGGGTTGTCAAAATAATAACTTTCTTCATAGCATGCAGCCTCGAGATTTGATTTGCGATCTTTAGTAAAAAAAATTAATTCGTATCAATCTTTTTTTTTGTTGATTCTTATAGCATATATTTCTTGGTTGTTTTTATTTACTCTTTGGTGTTTCAGTAGAGGATGTGGTTTTGATTTCATGATATCTTGATCAGTTTTACTATTAATTTGTTGGCAGAATGCTGGAGTTCTCATGTGATTTTTCTGTTTTAGGGTGTTTCCAATTTAGTATCGGATAATGGTAATGCTTTGCGTTACTTGATACATGGTTATAACTAAATGTTTGATTGTGAATTGAAACTGCATCTGTTTTCTGTCGTGTCGTCTGTTTGAAGCAATAACTTGCTTTGTAGCATCAAACAATCAAGTTCGTTTTGGCACACTCTTCTTGATTGGGAATCATTTTCATATAATTTATTCTCTGGAGTTTTATTGTCCCTGTGTTATCAAATTATTACTCCTTTACACATTAGGTTTTCTTACATAAGTTTTTGACAATGTAAAAGCCCTGTTGATCAGTGACTTGGCCCATAGCATTCATCTCCACCGTAACCTTAGGTGTTGTTTCTTATGATCATCTATTTTGTTGGGTATAACTTAATTTTGTTGGGCGAGGCTTTAGTTAGTGTTGTACTATTTTGTTATATTTATTGTTATATGTGATTTATGCTGTTAAAAAGATATCCGCTTCATTTTACTGTATTAGGAGGAATCGAAAATTGGGTCATATGGGTACATGATGTGAAAAGAATTTGTTCCAGTGAATGATCATCTTCTGAAGGCTTTAATCTGGTCATATCTTCTACGAATCTTGACATTTCAGCTAGTTTACTCAGTATCTACTTCTTCAGTTCTGTTATTTGTGTTGGTTTTACAGGGGAGAGGTTCACATGCGTTCCTTTCAGCCAATAAATGTGCGGAACTGGTGGCAGGCAGAGGTTTACATACTTTTCATACAGCCTTGGGATAAAACAGGTAATTTTTGGCTTCCATGTGTATTTGTTTTGGGAGTGTTGTAGTTTTTGTGTATCTGTAGCATGAACGCGAGTATGAAGCATTTAAGATTCTAGACTACATCACTTTTCCCTCCCCAAGCTTTAAGTTTTGATTTCCTTATCTCTGTTAAAATCTAAGTCTTCAATAATTCCTTTTCGCTTGATATCAGGGTTTTCTGTACTTGTTTATTTTTTGCTTGGTAGGGATTTCCGTATTTGATACGCTTTTCTCAGAATCTCAAGAATTTCACACAAATAGGTGTTTTCAAAACACTGTTTTGCATTTAATTTTTTTGGCAGCATGCTGTAGTCATTCTAATTGAGTAACAGGTAATTGTGAATTGAAACGTGTAGCTATTGATTACAGTGTAGTGTGTTTTTTAAAACAATAAAGTGTAGTGTGTTTAAAAACAATAATAATGTTTTGTGTAGTATCTAGCAATCAAGTTTGTACACTTCATTTCTTCTCCGTGTTGTTTTAGTGTCATGTCTTCTCGGTAAGCCTATTGATGTGCGGTGAGGGTTGGTGGTTTATATAACTGAAAAGTTCAGCCTTAAGTTTCTGACCTATAACCTGACAGTGCAAGTAATTTGAAAACTTTTGTGGGGCACTCTTTGTAACTATGATCTTCTGATCACTGACTTCGTTTGGATAACTATTTTACTCTACTTTCTTTATTCTTGTGTTTTTTTATCAACTATTTATTATAGCGTATCATCCTGTGAACAAATTAACGAGTACACAGATGAACCATCATGTTTTGTTGGTTGTGTTATATATTTAAATTGATGATGGCGAAGATTATCACATCGTTGAGATATAATTGGTCAATTTTTACTTATACATATACGTATTTGAGCTGAATAATTGTTCTTCGATAGTGTACACGGTGGTGTTGAAGTTTTTGGTTGCTGAAGTTTGTAAGAAATAAATCATTTCTCTTCCCAAGATGAAGAATTTTCGACAACTTGGTTACATTATCTTCATAGTGTACAAGTTAACTTTCTAGAGAGACGACTTCTGGAACAACTCTTTGCCCGTCTTTTACTGTTTAGTTTCTATTTTATTTTATGTTTTTATAATTTATTATTTGTGATTTATTGTCAAAAAAAATAAATCATTATTTGTGATTTATGATGGTTGTGCTGATAAAAATATCCTCTTCAGTACAGTGCCGTAAGGACTCGTCTGTACTACATGTTGGAGAACTAGTATCTGCTGTCCTTTACTAAATTGGTATGCTTCACAAATTGTGAAATCACAAAACCGACCTGATGACAAGAAACCATCATTTGGCTAATCTTATCAAATATCGGGATCAACCAGACCGACCTGATCTTTCTGCTCCTCAAAGCTTGCAATTGTATCTGAGATTTGACCAGCTGATAATTGCCGCTGAATTTGAACTCTGGCAGGTTGGCAATTTTCATTTTTCTTTACATATTCAAGGTGTTTGTTTTACATTTTCTTTAGAACTAGAGCATGAAAAGGAGCAAAATTTGATGATGGCTAATCTCATATGCTCTAATCTTGAAAATAAGACTAATAGCAGAACAACAATATTTTACTTTCCCTCGTTTGCATTCCCGGTAGTATATAGATATTTGTTTTCCAAATCTTACTATCTGCTTTTGTTTATGTTTTGTCTCTACTCAGCTCTCAAGGTCTTCACTTGCTGAACTGGTAGGATATTCTCATTATTTGAAGCACAAAGCACAATGCTTTGATCTGGCTTTCTGTATTGTAACGATTCAGTTCTCTGTAGTGTCAACTATCAAGCCTTATTTTTGGTTCATTGTTTCTCTGTTGATTCTTACTGTTTATTCTTTTTGATTTTCAAAAGATAAATATATGAATGTGCGATTATGGCAGAGATTATAATTGGTTTTTGAAGTTTATATGATTTTTAAGAATCTGTGTGTGTATTTTAGTTTTGTGCAGTGACCCAAGGACTCCTTCATATTACGAGGATTGCCTCAATTATGCAATTTCATGTTGAGTACAAGATCTTCCAAACCGGGTGGAAAATCATTGCGATGAACATAGGCTGTGTCGAATACTTGCCACTATTGCAAGGCTTAAATTTGGTCATTTCTACTGACACAACTGTGCCATCATTATAGTCTTTGTTTGATACTCAGCATCTATTGTTTGCAGTTCCGTGAGTTTTATGTGTGGGTGTTGAATGTGCAGTGTGCTGTAGAGCCTGTGGCAGGATGAGGTTAACATACTTTCCATTCAATTCAGCCTTGGGATCCGTTACTGTTACATATATGTGTTTTGTCTTGCTAGTCTTGGCGATTAATGTTTTGCCCGGAGAAGCAATTTAAAGGCAATCTGGCCCTCAAGATTGACATTTGGAAGGCTTTGATACTCTTGAATGGAGCTTTCTTCTTATGGCTTTGGGTCAGATTGACATTCAGAAGGATTTTTGATACTCTTGAATGAAGTGTTTAATTTAATTCAAATGCTGAATAAATTATAGAATTTAGTCTAAATGTTGGAATTATATCGAATAGAATGTTATGAAATTATATAAATAGTTTTTTTAGCATTTTATATATAATTTCTTATGACTTGATGACCCATCTAAACTATCTTACTCATAATTGTTTGGGTTGGTTTGAGTTTGACAGAAAAATTATGGATTTCTTGCTTATTTGAACCGGTGGAATTTGATTAGGTAGCACATTGGGCCAAAACCGACACACGTACACCCCCCAAGTGTAAAACTACTTGCTGCTGCTGTAAGTCCTATGCTTTCCGTTCAGCCAATAAATGTGCGGAACCGGTGGCAGGCAGAGGTTTACATACTTTTCATACAGCCTTGGGATAAAACAGGTAATTTTTGGCTTACATGTGTATTTGTTTTGGGAGAGTGTTGTAGTTTATGTGTATCTGTAGCATGAACGCGAGTATGAAGCATTTAAGATTCTAGACTACATCACTTTTCCCTCCCCAAGCTTTAAGTTTTGATTTCCTTATCTCTGTTAAAATCTAAGTCTTCAATAATTTTTTTCCGCTTGATATCAGGGTTTTCCGTACTTGTTTCTTTTTCGCTTGGTAGGGATTTCTGTATTGATAAGCTTTTCTCAGAATCTCAAGAATTTCACACAATCACATTTGTTTTCAAAACACTGTTTTGCATTTAATTTTTATGGCAGCATGTTGTAGTCATTTTAATCGAGTAATATGTAATTGTGAATTGAAACGTGTAGCTGTTGATTACAGTTTAGTGTGTAGATAGTGGTAATGTTTTGGGAAACTTGATACATGGTTATAACCTCAGTGTTGAATTGTGAATTGAAACTGCATCTGTTTGCCGCTGTGTCGTCTGTTTTAAAGCAATTACTTACTTTGTGGTATCAAGCAATCAGGTTTGTTTTGGCACACTTTTCTTGTTTGGAATCATTTTCATATCATAATTATTCTCTAGAGTTTTATTGTCCCTTTGTTATCAATTTACTCCTTTACACCTTTGGTTTTCTTACATTTAATTTTTTGACAATGTAATCTGACAGCCAAATTTTCCACGATTCTCGAGAAACCGGGACAACTTCATAAATGTCTTGCTGATCGGTGACTTGGTTTAGCGAGTTAAGCTAGTCTTCTTTCCTTTTTTTTTTTTTTTGACAACTTTTTGTTTTATTATTTTTTCTCTACATATCATATGGTGTTCACTGGTAAAGTGTTACATCTAGGCTTAATCTGGCGATCTGAATTAAATTTGAGATATAAACAAATTTTTAGGGATTTAAGTATTCACTCATGAAGATAAATTGAATCCAATCACATGAAGCTAGAGACCAAATACTCATTTTTGTTGCTGCAAGTGAAGCTAGCATAGATAGATAACCTTGTCAAACAACTAAATGTGCAGCCAAAATCGTTTCTTAGTGTTGGTCAACTTTGACTACATGTATATATCAGATCTGTATTTCGATGCCTATCTATTGAAATAGTTTAGTCCCATAGGCAGTTGATTTCACATTAGAGGAATTAAAGTCGTCGAGGGTGTATCAAAGGTATTGCTTCATAGGTGAATAGTGTAATTGTTGGTCCCTCCCTACACTTAGAAACTTCTTGTGCTTCTCATTTATTGTATGTAACTATTCTTATCTTTCATTTGTTTGAATTGTTCATGCATTGACTTTGAATTATTCTGCTGCCACCTACTACCTTGAAACAAATTATTCTTAAGTAGTGTTGGGGTTCTGGTGTTTGCTTGCTGATTATTTCTATAATTCATGCTTCGAGTTCATATTTGCTAGATGAGATCTAACCTGTTCAAATGCAGGAACAACCGTAGAATGCATATTGGCTGAATGAAGTTAAACTCAGTAAGTTACTTGGGACAGGTTTTATTCTGTTACTTTGCTAAACTGAAAAATTCTGCATGAAAACTGGTGTATGTTGTGAAAGCAGGTTGTCATTGTGGTTGTGTTTAATTTTTCAATTCCTCTTGGCTTAATTTGGTAATTTGAACTTAGATTTAAACATATTTGCTTCAATGCTTCTCTGCATGCTTGGGCAAGATTTCACTGACTTTCTCATTCATCGTTGGAATATAATTGGTCATTTTTTTACTTACATTATATATCCTCAAATAATTGTTATTTGATTGTGTACAAGCTGGGGAAGTTTTAGTGTTTCAGTATTCAGAACCTGAGTACTACTCTGGCATAGAATATGAGATTCTAGAATAAATCTTTGCACTTCGTATGATAGGAAATTTAGACAACTTGCTTATGTATAGGGTTTGTGTTCTGATGATCTGTTCGTTGTAGACAAACTTAACTTTGCTGGGAGAGGTTTTCTACTATCTTCTTGTTGGGAGAGGTTTTCAATTATCTTATACTGTTTTTTGTTCATATTGTTATTAGTGATTCATGCTGCTCTTTACCTACCCAAGATGAGGACTTTTGGACATTTTGGTTACATCATAGGCTATTTATTTTATTTTTTTTGAAAATCAACAACTTTTTGGACATGGTACAAGATAGATTGAGGAATATAGTTAGGCCAAAAACCATTGGGATCAAACACAGCCCACTTAGCTAGCTAATGAACTACAATATTCCCAGTCCTCTTAACCCGACAATGCTTGGTTGGGAACAACTTAACTTTGATGGGGGGTTTTCTATAATCGTCTTTTAAATTCACAACGATGAAGATGATACTTCTTAAAAAACATCCCGTTCATTTAAGGGCCCAGGGACTTCTCTGTATTAAGAGGAAGCTGCAATTGTCTCTTCATATTGGTACACGATGTTCTTGCAAATTGTTCCAATGAGTCATCATCTTCTGAAGGCTGTCATATAGTCGCTACTGTTGCTAGGCTATAGTTTGGTCATTACTGCTGCGACTCTTGCATTTCAATCTTTTTTGGATAATCGGCGGCTACTTTTGTCGGCTCCTTTGAGTTTTTTGTGTGGGTGTCACAGGGGAGATAACCTACAAATGTGTGGCAGGAAGAGAGGTACACACTTTCTCAGTCTGCCTTGGATAAAACTTTCGCCTTGGGATAAAACTGGTCATACCTCTTACTTTCCGTTCAGCCTTTGATAAATAAAACATATCATTTTATTTCCCTTCTTATTCTTGAGATCAGTTGCTCACATATGTTTGCTTTCTGATGACTCGATTTCAGAATTTGCCGTTCTTGTTTTCTTCAATAGGCTGACGTCATGGAGCTCGCTATGAATTGCATTTTCATATGCGTTTTTAGAATTGTAGATATATCAAGAATTTGTTGATTCCATTTTTTTTGTTGATTCTTATAGCATATATTTCATGGTTTTCTTATAGCAGTAGAGGATGTGGTTTTGATTTTATGATATCTTGATCATTTTTACCTTTAATTTGTTGGCAGAATGCAGGAGTTCTCATGTGATTTTTCTATTTTATGGTGTTTCCAATTTAGTATCGGATAATGGTAATGGTTTGCGATACTTGATACATGGTTATAACTCAATGTTGAATTGTGAATTGAAGCAATAACTTGTTGTGTAGCATCAAACAAACAAGTTCGTTTTGGCACATTCTTCTTGATTATTACTCCTTTACACATTAGGTTCTTACATTTAATCTGGTAATATCTTCTACGAATCTTTACATTTCAGCTAGTTTACTCAGTATCTACTTCTGCAGTTCTTTTAAGTTATTTGTGTGGGTACAGGTTCACATGCTTTCGGTTCAGCCATTCCCAAAACAAATACTTGTTGTGTAGCATCAAACAAACAAGTTCGTTTTGGCACATTCTTCTTGATTATTACTCCTTTACACATTAGGTTCTTACATTTAATCTGGTAATATCTTCTACGAATCTTTACATTTCAGCTAGTTTACTCAGTATCTACTTCTGCAGTTATTTGTGTGGGTACAGGTTCACATGCTTTCGGTTCAGCCAATAAATGTGCGGAACCGGTGGCAGGCAGAGGTTTACATACTTTTCATACAGCCTTGGGATAAAATAGGTAATTTTTGGCTTACATGTGTATTTGTTTTGGGAGAGTGTTGTAGTTTTTGTGTATATGTAGCATGAACGCGAGTATGAAGCATTTAAGATTCTAGACTACATCACTTTTCCCTCCCCAAGCTTTAAGTTTTGATTTCCTTATCTCTATTAAAATCTAAGTCTTCAATAATTTTTTTCCGCTTGATATCAGGGTTTTCCGTACTTGTTTCTTTTTCGCTTGGTAGGGATTTCTGTATTGATGAGCTTTTCTCAGAATCTCATGAATTTCACACAATCACATATAGGTGTTTTCAAAACACTGTTTTGCATTTAATGTTTTTGGCAGCATGCTGTAGTCATTCTAATTATTCTGGCACACTTTTCTTGTTTAGGAATCATTTTCATATCATAATTATTCTCTAGAGTTTTATTGTCCCATTGTTATCAATTTACTCATTTACACCTTAGGTTTTCTTACATTTAATTTTTTGACAATGTAATCTGACAGCCAAATTTTCCACGATTCTCGAGAAACCGGGACAACTTCATAAAAGTCATGCTGATCGGTGACTTGGTTTAGCGAGTTAAGCTAATCTTCTTTCCTTTCTTCTTTTTTTTTTTTTTGACAACTTTTTGTTGTATTAATTTTTCTCTACATATCATATGGTGTTCACTGGGTAAGTGTTACATCTAGGCTTAATCTGGCGATCTGAATTCAATTTGAGATATAAACAAATTTTTAGGGATTTAAGTATTCACACACTTCATTCGGAATTTCATAATCACATGTTTCTTGACTCTTTTTTTGTTATAAAGTGGGCAAGAACGACTTAATACACTGGACAAGAACATCTCATATAGATCAATCAAATTTCTTCAATATTAGTTGTTTTATACTATTTTTATTTATTTCTGGGCTTTGGTTTTTCGACGTGAGAATTGAATTTTGAACGTGTTTTTCTGCAGCTTGGTTTATCGAAATAATAACCTTCCTCATAGTATGGAGGTGAGCGTTTTGATTTGGTGATATCTATTAAATTATTTATTTTTTCATGTTCTTATTATTTAACTCTTGTTTCATCTTCATGTTCTATATTCTTAATATTTTCTGGTTGATTATTTTGGGTTCTTGCTCATGAGGTTTTATTCGGTTGTTGTTTGTTGAAGTATTTCTATCTTGGAGTTTGTGCTACTATTATCGATCGTCAGAGCCTCCGACTTTGCATTACTTACGTGTACATGATCATTCTTCTGCATTAATCTCGTCATCTTTTCTCGACATTTCAGTCTTTGTTGTTTGATACTCAATATCTATTTCTGTCAGACGATGTACCTTTGATTTTTCTGTGTGGGTATTACAGGAGGATATCCTATAAATTTGTGGTTTGCTGCGGTACCCGTGGCAAGAAGAGGTTCACGTAGTTTCCTTTAAGATTCTAAAGTACATCTCTTACTACTTGTGATATTTGTTTATCTGTATAGGAACGTGAGTATGAAGCATTCCCTATTCTAGATACATTTCTTTGCTCTATACCTCAAGGATGAGGAATTCTAGAAGTTTGGCAATTTGTTGCGTTGTTGATTTGTCACTTCCTCTGTTATGTTTTTTCTTGTCATTTGTGATATATTTAAGAATAAGATATGGTTCTTCTCTCCTAAATGGGTATCCCTCGTAGAACGTGCAACTGGAGCAAGAATTTGGTATGGAATTAGCTGCTGTTGTTGTGCTTTCATTTGGTGATCTCCTATGTTAGAAACTTATGTATTGAAACAATACACATTTCAAGTTGGAACAACAACACTATTTTGTGGGTTAATCTCTCATGTCTGTTCACATAATTCCCCAATAACCCCTTTTAAGATAAGCATTTTAAAACTACACATTTCAAGTTGGAACCATACTCAAACACATTCTACATGATTAATGTTTGCAGTGGCAATTATTATGCCAATTTTGTCCCTCTAAATTGCTAATGGAAACATGGTTATACGCTACTTTAACTTTATGGTTTTAGTGAACCATTATAGCTAACTCTTGTTAAAAATACCATGCCAGTAAAATCAAAACTGTGATTATAAAAACTATCTTGAACTTTATTAAACTCTAGTTTAATATAAGTTGGAAACATTGGCACTAAATTTAATTTCTCCTGTCCTTGTTCATCCCCCTATGTTGCTGCATTTTGATTAGTTTGGTTACTCTAGAAAAGTTGAAATATTCAATGCCTAGATTAGATATATATCATTAGTATAGATATTAGAGGTAATTAGAAGATAAATAGTAGTCTTATTATCAGCGGTAGAGATGATGATATTTAGATATCTCACCATTTTAGAGGATTAGCTGAGGATGCCTACAATTTCTTGGTAAATTGTCTACAGAGATTCCTACCATTTTAAAGGATCTGATACTGAAGTCAGTGTATCAGGTACTTGTGGATCTATATTTTTTAAGCCCAATGTTCCATCTTGTTTTTATATTCATTATGGATTAGTATCACACTTTTTCTCAATAATAGTGTGATCTAGTGGGCTGTATTTGTTTGCCACTATATTTTTGAATGGTATCATTATTGTTTGGCAAAAACAATAGGGACTTTTTGTCGAAATTTATAGCTATTTGCATCTGACCTATGGTTAATCATTTTTTGTGTATGTTAAATATGGCTGTGATTGATGTTATGAAGTTTGCAGCAGAGCATGGAAGTAACTTTTATCATCTTATCAGAGAATGGTAAAAATTAATGTGATATACCATTTTTATATGCATGTATTGATTCCTTTAGAAATGATAGCATGAAAGCAAGTAACCAAACTGCATTTGGGTCTTATTAATAATAATCAGAAGATAAATAATAGTCTTATTACCAGTCGAAGAGATGACGGTATTTAGATATTCCTTTTTCTTTTTAGTAACGTTTCGTGATTCTTGTTAAAATTGAATTGAAGTGTGAACATGTTCTGCTAAATTCTATAATCTTTTTCTTGGTTTTTCTACAACTATATATCACACTACCCCATCATATCTAGTAAGCTCAAATACATTTTTTTCTTAAAAAAAAAAAAAACTACCCCATCATATTACTGATTCCTCACATTTTAGTTTTCCATATGTAATCTGGCAGTATAAATTACACAAATTTGGAGAATTGTGACAACTTTGTGGGGTTCTGTATTTGTAACTATGATATTCTGATTAGCGGCCTGGTTTCAAGAAATCTTCAATGTTTCTCTTGACTTTTCTACAACTATTTGTGGAGTTATTTTCAGCACATGTTTCATCTGTTCACAGGGTATGTGTTACATTGCTTTGATGTGCAACATAGGTCTGCTTTCTCAATCACACTGTATCTTGTTAAATTTTCAGCACATGTTTCATCTGTTGTGATGTTCACAGGGTATGTGTTACATTGCTTTGATGTGCAGCATAGGTCTCCTTTCTCAATCACACTGTCTTGCTCTTTTTTTTTTCTTTCTTTCAGTGTTTGTGTGTGTCTTTCAGTGTTTGTGTGTTTCTGTATTTGGAACTTGTGTACCACTCTCACTTAACTCTTTGCCTTTCCCAAGACGAGCAAGTTTGGACAATTTGGTTATGTCATACGTGCTGTTTGTTCTGACAATTTGTTCATTGGGAACAACTTAACTTTGACGGGGGAGGTTTTCTATAATCGAATTGTAAATTCACCATGATGAAGATGATACTTCTTAAAAGACATCCTCTTCAGTTAAGGGCCCAGGGACTTCTTTGTATTAGGAGGAAGCTGAAATTGTCTCTTCATATTGATTGGTACACGATGTTCTTGCAAATTGTTCCAATGAGTCATCATCTTCTGGAGGCTGTCCTATAGTCGCTACTGTTGCTGGGCTATAATTTGGTCATCACTGTTGAGACTCTTGCATTTCAATCTTTTTTTGCATAATCAGCGTCTACTTTTGTCAGCTCTTTTGAGTTTTTTGTGTAGGCGTTGCAGGGGAAGTAGCCTATAAATGTGTGGCAGGCAGAGGTACACACCTTCCCGTTCTGCCTTGGTTGAAATTGGTGTTACATCTTTTATGGATCGGTTATCAAGAATTATTTGTAAATTTTTAGATTATTTTATATAATTCGTCATTGGATAATCGAGATATGCGTTTATATGTTTTGCAGCGAGTCGGAGTCCGGATATCGATCATTGATTCAACATATTATAGCGAATTTCTTTAGATAGACAAATAAAATTTCATCTGTGAGTTCTTTATTATTCCTTATAAACGAATTGAACTGTGAATGTGTTTTTCTGCAGCTTGGGTTGTCAAGATTTTAACTTTCTTCACAGTTTGGAGCCTCGAGATTTTATTTGCGCTCTCTAGTAAAAAAAAATAATTCTTATCAATCTTTTTTTTTAATTCAATTTTTCGGTTGATTCTTGTAGCATATATTTCTTGGTTTTTTATTTACTCTTTGGTGTTACTGTAGAGGATGTGGTTCTCTTGATATCTTGATCCCTTTTACGTTTAATTTGTTGGCTGAATGCTGGAGTTCTCATGTGATTTTTCTGTTTTAGGGACTTGGGTGTTTCCAATTTAGTATCAGATAATGGTAATGTTTTGGTAAAGTTGATACATGGTTATAACCCCAGTGTTGAATTGTGAATGAAAACTGCATCTTTGTTCTATGTTCTGCCATGTCTTCTGTTTTGAAGCAGTAACTTATTGGGTAGTATGAAGCAATCAGGTTAGTTTTGGCATACTCTTCTTGATTGGGAATCATTTTCATATCATTTATTCTCTGGAGTTCTGTTGTCCCTGTGTTTTCAAATCACTCCTTTACACCTTAGGTTTTCTTACATTTATGTTTTTTATAATGTAATCTAACAGCCAAATTTATGTGAAGAGTTCAACTTGTAAAATCTATCATTCAAGGCATGTTAGTTTATTCCTTTCATATTTATGTGGCCTGCGTCTCTCTTACGTCAATTGGATGTGTGTACTCGTAAGTTTATTTGATATTCATACTTGGAAGGTTTGTACAGTTGCTTGGAATTCAGTTTGCGCCCCTTTTGATGTTGTAGGTTTGGGTACCAAGTCTTCGAAACAGCTTAATAGGTTTGGGTACCAAGTCTATGAAACAGTTTAAGAGGTTTGGCTATCCCTCGTAGAACCTGCAACTGGAGAAAGAAGTTGGTAAGTATTGATATGTTTTTCCAAGAATGTAGATATAAAAAAATTCACATAATCACACTACTCTTGACTCTTCTTTTACACACCGGTTATCGATGACTATTTGATTAATATCTGGTTAAAATTCTTATTTGATAATCGAGAGATTCATTTATCTATTTTGCAGCAAGTTGAGAAGTCTTGAAATCTAGAACGATTTGATATAATGACAAAAATGGAGAATGGTTCCGGATAGATAAATTTAACTTCTTCAATACCAATCGTTCTTTATCATTTTTATTTTTGGGCTGTGATTGTGAGACTATGAATTAAATTTTGAACATATTTTTAATATTTCTTATTTTGTCTTTATCGCTGGTATTCTGTTTCAGTTAGGTATCAGATTGTGGTGATGTTTTGCGAAACTAGATTCATGATAATAAGTGCCTCTGGTTGAATTGTGAATACTGAATGTACTGTATCGTGTTTTGAAACAGTAGTTTTGGGTTATTTCAAGCAATAAGGTTTATTTTGGTACACTCTTCTTGGGTAGTTCCGGGTAGTTTCAAGCAAATCAGGTTACTTGGATTGTAAATTAACTTCAATTTAATTATCCTCTGTTTAGTTTTAATGTTTATCGATGGGCGGTGAGGGTTTGTGACGACTTAATTTTGTGACGACTTATATAGTTTTACATAATCTTGTACTGTTTTGTTGTTTTTATCGTTATATGTGATTTGAGATTTGTGCTTCTAAAAAGATATCCGTTTCATTACTGTATTAGGAGGAATCCAAAATTGTGTCATATGGGTACATGTCGTTGCAAAGTGGGTACATGTCGTTGCAAAGTGGATACAATTTGTTCCGGTGAATGCTCATCTTCTATAGGCTTTAATTTTGGTCATCTCTTCTACGACGCTTTATATTTCAGCTAGTTTACTCAGTATCTACTTCTGCAGTAGTTCTTTTGAGTTATTTGTGTGGGTATTACAGGGGAGAGGTTCACATACTTTTCGTTCAGCCTATAAATGTGTGGTTTGCTGCGAAATCGGTGGCAGGCAGAGGTTTACATACAGGTAATATTTGGCTTACTGGTATGTATGTCTTTTGGGATAGTGTTGTGGTTTTTGTGTATCTGTAGTATGAAGCATTTAAGATTCCAGACAACACTTTTCCCTCCCCGAGCTTTGAGTTTTGATTTTCTTATCTCTTTTAAAATCTTTTAGTGTTCAATAACTGTTTTTCGCTTGATTTCAGGGTTTGTTGTACTTGTTTACTTTTTCACTTGGTAGGGATTTACGTATTGATACGCATTTCCCAGAATTTCAAGAATTTCACACAATCACATCTTGACTCTTCACTCTAAATCGGTTATCAAGATTTTGTTTTATATAATTTTTTGATATAAGTATTCATTTGATTATCGTGAGATGTGTTTATCTGTTTTTCAGCGAGCTGAGAAGGTTTGATGTCTAGAACGACCGGATACAATGAACAATAACATTTTCATATAGAAATTTCAAATTTCTTCGATATGAGTCGTGCTTTGCTATTTTTATTTATATTTGGGCTTTGATTTGAAGACATTGTAAATTGAATTTTTTACATGTTTTTCTGCAACATAGTTTGTAAAAATGATATCCTTCTTCATAGCATGGAGTCTAGCCTTTTGAATTGGTGATCAATATTAACTTCTTTTTGTTTTCAAAATATCTCTTCTGGTTTTGTTTACCTCTTGCTTGATCTTCATCTTCTGTATTCGTAATTTTTTTCTTGTTGATTATTTTGCTTTCTTGCTTCTGAGGTTTGTTATTAGTTCCAATCTTGAAATTTTCTGCTCTTATTTTAATGACCTTGGAATCTTGTTCTTTTAATTCCTCAGTTGTGTCAAATATACTTTAAATTTTATCATGTACGTATCGGTGTTTTCTTAACACTGTTTTGCGTTAAATATTTTTGGCAGCATGCTGCAGTTATTCCAATTGTCTGACAGATAATTGTGAAATGAAATGTGGAGTTGTTTACTACAGTGTAGTGAAATAAGACAATAATAATGTTTTGTGTAGTATCAAGCAATCAAGTTTGTACACTCTTTCATTTGTTCTATGTGTTCTTTTAGTGTCCAGTCTTCTAGGAAAGTCTATTGATGTGCGATGAGGGTTGGTGGTTATATAACTGAAAAGTTCAGACTTATTTTTGTGGCCTATAATCTGACATTGCAAGAAATTGGAACAACTTTGTGGGGCTCTTTTTGTATAACTATGCTCTTTTTATATAACTGAAAAGTTCAACAAACTTTGGATAACTATTTTACTCTTCGTTCTATATTCTTGTGTTACAGGCATCATCCTGTGAACAAATTAATGAGTACACACATGAACCGTCATGTTTTGCTGGCTGTGTTATATATTTTCAACTGTTGATGGCCTTAATTTGATGATCTGAACTTCGATTTGAACATTTTGGCATCTCTTTACCCTCCACAAGGACGAGGAGTTCTGGACAGCTTGGTTTGGCACTTTTTTGTTATGTGTGATTTTCCACTTCTTTTGTTATAATTTTCTCTTTCTACTTTCCAGTCATTTGTGATATATATTAATAAGAGTTTTTCTCCTAAATTAGAAGCATATTGGAGAACTAGAATCTGCTGTACTTTCCTAAATTGGTATGCCTCACAAATTGTGAAATCACAAAACCGACCTGATCACAAGAAACCATCATTTGGCTAATCTTATCAAATATCGGGACCAACCAGACCGACCTGGTCTTTTTTCTCCTCAAAGCTTGCAATTGTATCTAAGATTTGACCAGCTGATAGTTGCCGCTGAATTTGAACTCTGGCAGGTTGGCAATTTTCATTTTTCTTTACATATTCAAGGTGTTTGTTTTACATATTCTATCTGCAATTTATGTGCCTCCTTATGAAAGCAATTTAGAACTAGAGCATGAAAAGGAGCAAAATTTTATGATGGCGAATCTCATATATGCTCTAATCTTGAAAATAAGACTAATTGCAGAACAATGGTATTTTACTTTCCCTCGTTTTATATTCCCGGTAGCATATAGATATTTGTTTTCCAAATCTTACTATCTGCTTTTGTTTATGTTTTGTCTCTACTCAGCTCCCAAGGTCTTCACTTCTTGCTGAACTGGTAAGATATTCTCATTATTTGAAGCACAAAGCACTATATATTTTTTTATACTGTCATTGTAATTTATATTATTATGAAGTGTATTCTTATGGAGTGGATTTTCAAGTAAGAAGTTGAACTATGTACAAGTTTGTTTTTTTCGTTCGTTTTAATATATGGCGTCGTTGGTCATATTGATTTGAATTTCTTTCCTCGTCAACTTATTGCCAAATCACAAGCTTATAACAGATTTTGATATTTGCATTTCACATGTTGGCTGTGAATATTTGTTGTGTGGTAATTATTTTAACCTCGATTTACCTTCATTAGTATGATTGTCGATATTTCATGTATTAGATGGAAAATTATTATAATGATTAAAATACATTGCGATAGCATAGCAAAACAAAATTGTGTAACTAGTTTAGAGTAACTATAAATTGTGTAACTAGTTGAGAGTAACTATAAAAACAGGGAGTCGAAAACCCGTATTAAACATTTGAAATCCCTAGTCCCATGAATAACTAGAAAATGAAAAGGAAAGAAACACGCTCATTGGATGAATCCCTAGTCTCATTGAGCTTTCACCTTTGTGGAAGCCACGCGCAAGACCACCGTGTATGCCAGTGATTTCCTAAGCACAAGTTGCAAGGCAGTCATGGTATCCATTGGCTCGCCTAGAATTCCAGCAGTAGAAACGGCCACTGGCTCAGCTGCAATAATAGCTTCCTCACCTGACATTTTCCTTGTAGATTTTTAAAAAATAGCTTCGTTTCTGTTTCTGGCTACTGACGATGTACTCGTCATTATGTTGATTTTCTCAGTAAAAAATTAGTGTAGTGCAATTATTTCAATTACAAGTGCAGCCTAATACAATGAGAATCTTGTTATTCAAACACTTTCCAAATCCTGAACATTGTATTTTTATCTCATTATATTGTGGATGTATGTTGTGCATTGATGATCTAATCAGAGTCACGTCGCGTTTTATATAGTAGACTGATGCGGATGTTTATATATCTATCTAATGCTGATGCTGATGCTTTAGACTAGGTCTGATGATTTTGTGTTTGGATTAATTGCAGTCATCAGAGGGAGTAATGTCCTATGCTTCATAAGAAGTGCAGGACATTTACACAGACATTTCTTCCCTCGATTCTTGCACTTAAAGTACCACCCAAGGATGAGGTTGCTACAACAGGTACATTTCTGTAGATGCTGTTAAACATAAATTTCTAACAATGAAAGTTGATCACAGGAAAAAAGTTGTAATTTTCTGCAAGAAGGTATGTTTTCCTTTGTTAAACTTTGATGTACTGGAGAAATGCAATTTATTTGTTTGAAGAGAATACTATGTTGCATGTGTGCAAACTGAACTTAGATATGGTTTGGAATAATAACCTATTTTAGGAAAGATGGTTAATTCTTGATTTAGCTGGTTTGAGCATGTTATTTGAGGAATACATCGGTTTGTTAGTATATCTTGGTTCTGCAGAATGATTTAATTTTATCAGTACAAGAAAGACTTCACATTTCAGCTTTTTTGATACTCAGTAACTACTCTTCTCAGTTCATTTGAATTTTGTGTTACAAGGGAGACAGCTATGAATGCGTGGTGTGCTCTGGCCAGTAGCAAGCAGAGGTTAATAATATACTATCCATTCAGTCTTAGGATAAAACCAGTATTTTTTTACATATCTATATTTGTTTTGGGAGTGTGGATATTTGCTTTTCGATGGTGCGTCTTGGCGCCTGCTATTTTATTTTATTTTTATTTTTTTTGTATTGGGAGTATATATGTTAAAGTGTAAAAGGTTCGAAGTATATCTTTTCGCATCGTGCCAAGGATGAGGAATTATGGAAAGCTTGGGGTCCTTATTTGATTTTCACTTCCTATGTTATTTTTTTATTTTTTTTACAATTTTACTTTTGTTTATGATATATGAAATAGGTATTGTCACAGTGTGGAAGACTAAATTATTTTCATTTCACATTGAGCACCTTCATATATTCTCACTGTTATGCTAAATCATTTGGTGATCTCTACTCTGAATATGAATTCTTGACATTTCTTTCTTTGGGGGATCTACTTTTCTTGATTCTTCAAGTTCCACGAAGTACTACTTGGTTGTTACAGCAGAGAAGCCTATAAATGTAATGTGGGATAACTCGGGCCATTTTATTTACCTGTACCTACTCGATTTGATTAGAGTACTTGTAGGATGGTGTGATGTGGTATTGTTGGATTTTTTTGTGTTGTTTATCAGGAACCTGAGGATTAGGAAAGCTTGTAGGATGGTGTGATTTATTTACCTGTACCTACTTTGATATGGCTTTCTGTATTGTAACGATTCAGTTCTCTGTAGTGTCAACTATCAAGCCTTATTTTTGGTTCATTATTTCTCTGTTGATTCTTACTGTTTATTCTTTTTGATTTACAAAAGATAAATATATGAATGTGCGATTATGGCAGAGATTATAATTGGTTTTTGAAGTTTATATGATTTTTAAGAATCTGTGTTTTGTGTTGTGACCCTAGGACTCCTCCATATTACGAGGATTGCCTAAATTATGCAATTTCATGTTGAGTACATGATCTTCCAAAGCGGGTGGAAAATCATTGCCATGAACATAGGCTGTGTCGAATACTTGCCACTATTGCGCTTAAATTTGGCCATTTCTACTGACACAATTGTGTCATCATTTTAGTCTTTGTTTGATACTCAGCATCTATTGTTTGCAGTTCCGTGAGTTTTATGTGTGGGTGTTGAATGTGCAGTGTGCTGTGGAGCCTGTGGCAGGATGAGGTTAACATACTTTCCATTCAATTCAGCCTTTCGGGATTCGTTACTGTAGAAAAATAGGGTGAATGCTGTTATATTTTATTCATCAGCTCAAGGCTGTTTTTTATAATCAAAGTACAGCTAGTTATCTCCTTGATTTATGGAGGAAATAGTTAAAAGGAGAAATAAAAGGAAATAATGATATGTTTAGAATCTCCTAGAGATAACAAACTTGGAAACTAAATATATTCCAACAGTTACATATATGTGTTTTGTCTTGCTAGTCTTGGCGATTAATGTTCTGCACGGAGAAGCAATTTAAAGGCAATCTGGCCCTCAAGATTTGAAATTCGGAAGGCTTTTGATACTCTTGAATGAAGCTTTCTTCTTATGGTTTTGGGTCAGATTGACATTCAGAAGGCTTTTTGATACTCTTGAATGAAGTGTTTAATTTAATTCAAATGCTGAATTTTAAATTATAGAATTTAGTCTAAATGTTGGAATTATATCGAATAGAATGTTATTAAATTATATAAATAGTTTTTTTAGCATTTTATATATAATTTAAGTCTTATGACTTGATGACCCATCTAAACTATCTTACTCATAATTGTTTGGGTTGGTTTGAGTTCGACAGCAAAATTATGGATTTCTTGCTTATTTGAACCAGTGGAATTTGATTAGGTTGGGTAGCACATTGGGCCAAACCCAACACACGGACACCCCCAAGTGTAAAGCTACTTGCTGTTGCTGTAAGTCCTATGGTATTAGGTGGGAGCTTAAATTGTGACATTTCATATTGACTACAAGGACGGAAATTTGTTCCAATGAAGCATCATGTTCTGCAGGCTGTGTACAATACTTTAATTTTATCATCTATGTAAAAAAGATTTCACTTTTTAGTCTTTATGATACTCAGTAACTACTCTTCTCGGTTCATTTGAATTTTCTGTTTTTCTATGTTACAGGGCGACAGCTATGAATGTGTGTGGTGTGCTCTAGCCAGTGGCAAGCAGAGGTTAATATACTATTCATTCAGCCTTAGGATAAAAACACCAGTATATATTTTTACATATCTATTTTTGTATTGTGAGTGGGCTATATTTGACTTTCGATGCTGCGTCCTGGCACCTGCTAATTCTTTTGTTTTTGTTGTTTAGGAGCATGAATGTTGAAGCATAAAAGGTTTGAAGTATATCTTTTTGCATTGCGCCGGGTGTAACGACCCAATTTTCAAATTAATAATTTTTATGTGTTAAAATATTTTATTAACGTAGAATTTTAATTAAGTTAATAACTTGAGTTATTTATCGAGTACTTTAGTTATTAAGCGAGTAGAGTTAGTTAACGTGTTATTGGGCCAAGTCAATGGGCTTGAGGCCCAATGGGCCTTGTGAGCATGAGTGGGGCGGCCATATGGCCAAGTCATGAGAGAACATTTCATTTGTTCTTGTTCTTGACAAGTTGAAGAGAGAAGAGAGCTCAAGAGCTAGGGCAAGAAGAAAGGGAGAGATTCAAGATCATTCATCGAGTTTTCTTCGAATCCAGGTATGAGAGTAGGCTCCATAGTCGTGGGTGATTCGAGGAAGGGGAGAATGTCGATTTCTCCTTACCCGAACTTCCTCCACCCCATTTTCGTTTTAGCTTAGAACGGATTTTCTTGATGGAAATCGTTCCTAAGGTTCTTAATATGTTTAACATGTTTTTAACATGATTAATGAACGGATTTAATGATTAAAAAACGAGTTTATGAAAGATTAAACTCAAGAACTTTGTGTTCTTGAGAGTTTTGATGAAAAAGTGTTCAATCTTTACTTTTTCGATGTTTATGATGTAGATCTGAGAAATGGACTGTCCTTTTGTGTTCATCCATGTTTGTTATGCTTGAATACAAACTCTTTTGGGATTTATAACATGAAAAATGGGATTTTTGTGCGTTTTTGTGTAGAAAACGCATGTTTTTCCGCCTCAGGCGCAATAATTTCCGCCTGAAACGGCAGAGCAGTGAGCAGCCAGCCTTTCAGATGTTTTTACACCTCAGGCGTAAACATTTCCGCCTCAAACGTAAACTTCCGCCCCAAACGTAAATATTTCCGCCCCAGGCGGAAATACTGCAGATTTCACCAATTTTTCATCTGCTATCTTCCTTTGCATGTATTTTCAATCAGTGTCTTATTCTTACATGATTGTTGATGCTTGTTGATGATTGTTGATGCTTGTTGATGCTTATAACGATTGTTAATCATGTATGATGTTGTAAATGACGAATATTAAGGTTTTGTTAATCTTAATAATGACGTATGTTGGATAGTGTTCCACATAGTAAATGACGAGTTTTATGCTAAATAATTGTTGGTGAATTCATGAAAAACATATACATGCATTCATGAATTTTGTTGTTGTATATTGGATATTCCAATAAAGACGGATATCAGATTATATTTATCCGATAAAGACGAATATTAGAGGTGAGATACTCTAATAAAGACGAAACGGTGCCACATGCATTAGATATGTCTAGGATGACATTGAATGAAGTTGACGCATTAGAATGCATTAGGATATGTGTACATTTATGTGATAAGTGATATGTGACACATACTTGGATAATTGTGATAATTGATTGTGTGAGTATTCGATTATATGTGTTTATGTACTTATAATTGAATGATAGATTGTTGATGGATATGGATGAATGTATGATAGATGCATGAATATTGAGAAGTGTTTAAGTACCGTTTTGCTTACACTTATATTTTGATTATGTGATCTAACTCTCGTGCTTTGTGTTATGTGCTGGACCGTTGGGGGTTCAGATTCTCAGGTTGAGGATCCCGATCAGAGTTAGAGGTTGCTCGTGCTCGTGTAGTGCGCTTTTTGGTGAGGAGTTTAGCTTAGACTACTCCTTTAGATATATTTTATATATCTTTTTGACGGGTTGTATAGAGTTGCTCTGATTAGGTGTAATACCGTGATGGGATATTCGCTTGATTTGTATTTAAGCCCGTGATGGCATATTTAACTTTGCTAATCCTATCTTTTGGGTTGTAAACATAATATCCTTTGTTGATATGGCCTAGAGCCTAGGGATATTGTGTGAACAATTATGACTATTGTATGATATGCACTATGATAAATATCGTTTTTAATTTCCGCTGTGCTAGCATGATTTTAATTATGCCGAGGTTTTGTATTATAACATGTGACGCCTGAGTTTTCTTAAGTGTTTTATTTATTTATATTCAATAAATACGCGTTAAGGGGTTTGGGTGTTACAATAGTGGTATCAGAGCAAGGTCGGTTCATGTGGAACCAATTAGGATTAGTTGCCCATATATTCAACTTGTGTAGAGATAACACTGTTGATATTACCTTTCTAAGTCTGTTCTTGGATTGGTTGGTTGTTCAGGATCATGGCTGGGAGGGCTAACAATCAGATGGCAGATGCGATAGCTACTTTGACCAACATCGTGGCTAGAGATCATCAACCCGGGAGGGAAGATGAGATGAGGTTAGAGAGGTTCATGAAGCATAATCCGAAGCTTTTCACTGGAGGCTATGCTCCGGAGGCTGCTGTCAAGTGGATAGAGGAAGTTGAGATTGTCTTTGAGGCTATGAGATGTACCGAGGAGAGTAAGTTGACCTTGGGTACTTATGTACTTCGTGAGGAAGCTAACAAGTGGTGGAAGAATGCTAAGCTGAGGATGGGAATTGGTGGTGTGGTAATCACTTGGGAGATGTTCAAGGGAGAGTTCTTGAGGAAGTACTTTCCGGCTGATATTAGGAACAAGAAAGTGGTGGAGTTCATGGAGCTCAAGCAAGGAAACATGTCTGTGGCGGAGTATTCCGTGAAGTTTGAGGAGCTTTGTGCGTTTAGTCCACACTATAACACCGTGGAAGCTGAGAATGACAAGTGTGTCAAGTTTGAAAGTGGGTTGCGCCCGGACATCAAGCATCTTATCGGATTTTCTCAAATCCGAGACTTTGCAACTTTGGTGGATAAGTGCCGTATTTGTGATGATGATGGAAAGGCCAAGACTAACTACTACAAGGCCATGAGTGACAAAAGGGGAAAAGGTCAAGACCGTGGGAAGCCTTATGGTGACAAGGGAAAGAAAGTTGTTGAGGCTAGTGGTGGAAAGAAGAGAGGTAGCGGTCAGTGCTATAGGTGTGGAGAAGTGGGCCATAAGTCTTATGAATGCCCAGGGAAAGGAGACAAGTGTTTCAATTGTGGAAAGTGGGGTCATAGGTCCGATGTTTGTCTAGTGAAGGTGACTTGCTTCAATTGTGGTGAAGAGGGTTACAAGAGTCCTATGTGCAAGAAGCCGAAGAAGACTATGGGAAAGGTGTTTGCCTTGAGTGGAGATGATGCGGATCAGGGAGATAATCTCATTAGAGGTACGTGTTTCATCTATAACACTCCTTTAATTGCGATTATTGATACGGGAGCAACACATTCTTTTATATCTGTTGATTGCATGAAGCGTCTTAGTATACTTGTGTCTCAAATGTCTGGTCGTATGGAAATAGAAACTCCTGCTAATGGTTCTGTAACCACCCGTCTAGTATGTCGTGATTGTCCCGTAACCGTGTTTGGTAGGCACTTTGGAATGGACCTAGTGTGTATCCAACTTAGTGGAATAGATGTTATCTTTGGTATGAACTGGTTGATATTTAATCGAGTCCATATCAATTGTTGTGAGAAGACCGTTGTATTTCCTAAACCGGAGGAGAGTTTGCATTTGATGAGTAAGAAGGAAGTAGTAGAATCATTGAAGGAACCTGTAGAGGTGTATGCGTTGTTTGCATCCTTGAAGACGGAAGGTGAAGTTAAGGTGGAAGAGTTACCGGTTGTTTGTGAATTTCCCGATGTATTTCCGGAAGACGTGTCAGATGTACCGCCGAAAAGAGAAGTAGAGTTCACGGTCGATTTGGTACCTGGTACTAGTCCGATATCTATGGCACTGTATCGAATGTCAGCGTCAGAATTGAATGAGTTGAAGAAGCAACTAGAGGAACTACTTGAGAAGAAGTTTATTCGACCTAGTGTATCGCCGTGGGGTGCACCTGTGTTGTTGGTTAAGAAGAA
Source organism: Trifolium pratense (assembly GCF_020283565.1). Taxonomy (NCBI): domain Eukaryota; kingdom Viridiplantae; phylum Streptophyta; class Magnoliopsida; order Fabales; family Fabaceae; genus Trifolium; species Trifolium pratense. The sequence goes on along the minus strand of NC_060064.1, from coordinate 42,042,015 downwards.
AGAAGGGAGTATGAGGTTGTGTATTGACTACCGACAGTTGAACAAAGTGACGATCAAGAATAAGTATCCACTTCCGAGGATAGATGATTTAATGGATCAATTGGTTGGAGCTTGCGTGTTTAGTAAGATTGATTTGAGATCCGGATACCATCAGATTAGAGTGAAAACGGAAGATATACCAAAGACTGCTTTTAGGACGAGGTATGGTCATTATGAATATTCGGTGATGCCTTTTGGTGTGACCAATGCACTTGGTGTTTTTATGGAGTACATGAATAGGATTTTTCATTCATTCTTGGATAAGTTTGTAGTGGTATTCATCGATGATATTTTAGTTTACTCAAAGTCCGAAGAGGAACATAAGGAGCATTTACGGATTGTTTTACAAGTTTTGAAGGAGAAGAAGTTGTATGCCAAATTGTCGAAGTGTGAATTTTGGTTGAAAGAAGTAAGTTTTCTTGGTCATGTGATTTCAAGTGGAGGAATAGCGGTTGACCCAGCGAAAGTTGATGCCGTATTGCAATGGGGAACGCCGGAATCTGTTTCTGAGATAAGAAGTTTTCTTGGATTGGCCGGTTATTATAGGAGATTCATTGAAGGATTTTCGAAGTTGGCTTTGCCTTTGACGCAGTTGACTCGGAAGGATCAAGCGTTTGTTTGGGATGTGAAGTGTGAAGAAAGTTTTCAAGAGCTTAAGAAGAGGTTGACTACCGCGCCTGTGTTGATTTTACCGGATGCTAAGGAATCTTTCGTCGTGTATTGTGATGCTTCGAAGATGGGACTAGGAGGTGTGCTTATGCAAAAAGGTCAAGTGGTAGCGTATGCGTCGAAACAACTGAAGGTTCACGAGAGGAACTATCCGACACACGATCTTGAATTAGCCGCAGTTGTGTTTTCATTGAAGGTGTGGAGACATTACTTGTACGGATCGAAGTTTGAAGTCTTTAGTGATCACAAGAGTTTGAAGTATCTATTCGATCAAAAGGAGTTGAATATGAGACAAAGAAGATGGCTCGAATTTTTGAAGGACTATGACTTTGATTTGAGTTATCACCCCGGAAAAGCTAATGTGGTGGCCGATGCGTTGAGTAGGAAATCGTTGCACATGTCATCACTAATGGTGAAAGAGTTAGAGTTGATTGAAGAATTTCGAGACTTGAGTCTAGTATGTGAAGTGACTCCTAAGAGTGTGAAGTTGGGAATGTTGAAGTTGACGAATCCTTTTCTAGAGAATATCAAAGAATGTCAAAAGACGGATAAGAAGTTAATGGAGAAGTTGGCACTAGTAGTTGAGGAAGGAAAAGAAGCTAATTTCAAAGTTGACGAGAATGGAGTTGTGAGATTTCATGGAAGAGTGTGCGTGCCCGATGTGCCCGAGATGAAGAAGATGATTTTGGAAGAAGGTCATAGGAGTGGAATGAGTATTCACCCGGGAGTAACCAAGATGTATCAAGATTTGAAGAAGTTATTTTGGTGACCAGGAATGAAGAGGCAAATTTCTGAGTTTGTTTATGCTTGCCTAGTGTGTCAGAAGTCGAAGATTGAGCATCAGAAACCGTCTGGTTTGTTGCAACCTTTGTTTATCCCGGAATGGAAATGGGATAGTATTGCGATGGATTTTGTGGGAGGTTTACCCAAGACTACGAAAGGTTATGAAGTGATTTGGGTAGTGGTAGATCGTTTGACGAAGTGTGCGCATTTTATTGCTATTAAGAAAGGTACCTTGGTGCCTAAGTTGGCTGAGATCTATGTGGAGCAAATTGTGAAGTTGCATGGTATCCCGTCGAGTATTGTTTCGGATCGAGATCCGAGGTTCACTTCGAGATTTTGGGAAAGTTTACAAGAGGCTTCAGGGACTAAGTTGAGGTTGAGTTCGGCTTATCATCCTCAAACGGATGGCCAATCGGAAAGGACAATACAATCTTTGGAAGATTTGTTGAGGGCTTGTGTTTTGGAGCAAGGAGTAAGTTGGGATTCGTGTTTGCCGTTGATCGAGTTCACGTACAACAATAGTTTTCATTCGAGTATTGGAATGGCACCTTTTGAGGCTTTGTATGGAAGGAGGTGTAGAACACCGCTTTGTTGGTTTGAATCCGGAGAGAGTATGATTCTTGGTCCGGAGATTGTGCAAGAGACTACGGAAAAGATTAGAATGATTAGAGAGAAGATGAAAGCGTCTCAGAGTCGTCAAAAGAGTTATCATGACAAGAGGAGGAAGGACATTGAATTTCAAGAAGGTGATCATGTTTTCTTAAGAGTTACATCGACTACCGGAATTGGACGTGCTTTGAAGTCGAGGAAGTTGACGTCGAAGTTTATTGGTCCTTATCAAATTTTGAAAAGAGTGGGGAAAGTGGCGTATAGGGTTGCTTTGCCGCCATCATTGGCGAATTTGCACGATGTGTTTCACGTGTCACAATTGAGGAAGTATGTAAGAGACCCGTCACATGTGATTGAGTCAGATGATGTTCAAGTGAGGGATGACTTAACGGTCGAGGCTGTGCCTTTGAGGATCGAAGGTAGAGAAGTGAAGAGGTTGAGAAACAAGGATATCGCCTCGGTGAAGGTGGTATGGGGAGGACCCGCTGGTGAGAATGCGACTTGGGAATTGGAGAGCAAGATGATGAGTTCGTATCCAGAGTTATTTCCAGGTAATTTTCGAGGGCGAAAATTCTTAAGGAGGGTAGAGTTGTAACGACCCAATTTTCAAATTAATAATTTTTATGTGTTAAAATATTTTATTAACGTAGAATTTTAATTAAGTTAATAACTTGAGTTATTTATCGAATACTTTAGTTATTAAGCGAGTAGAGTTAGTTAACGTGTTATTGGGCCAAGTCAATGGGCTTGAGGCCCAATGGGCCTTGTGAGCATGAGTGGGGCGGCCATATGGCCAAGTCATGAGAGAACATTTCATTTGTTCTTGTTCTTGACAAGTTGAAGAGAGAAGAGAGCTCAAGAGCTAGGGCAAGAAGAAAGGGAGAGATTCAAGATCATTCATCGAGTTTTCTTCGAATCCAGGTATGAGAGTAGGCTCCATAGTCGTGGGTGATTCGAGGAAGGGGAGAATGTCGATTTCTCCTTACCCGAACTTCCTCCACCCCATTTTCGTTTTAGCTTAGAACGGATTTTCTTGATGGAAATCGTTCCTAAGGTTCTTAATATGTTTAACATGCTTTTAACATGATTAATGAACGGATTTAATGATTAAAAAATGAGTTTATGAAAGATTAAACTCAAGAACTTTGTGTTCTTGAGAGTTTTGATGAAAAAGTGTTCAATCTTTACTTTTTCGATGTTTATGATGTAGATCTGAGAAATGGACTGTCCTTTTGTGTTCATCCATGTTTGTTATGCTTGAATACAAACTCTTTTGGGATTTATAACATGAAAAATGGGATTTTTGGGCGTTTTTGTGTAGAAAACGCATGTTTTTCCGCCTCAGGCGCAATAATTTCCGCCTGAAACGGCAGAGCAGTGAGCAGCCAGCCTTTCAGATGTTTTTACGCCTCAGGCGTAAACATTTCCGCCTCAAACGTAAACTTCCGCCCCAAACGTAAATATTTCCGCCCCAGGCGGAAATACTGCAGATTTCACCAATTTTTCATCTGCTATCTTCCTTTGCATGTATTTTCAATCAGTGTCTTATTCTTACATGATTGTTGATGCTTGTTGATGCTTGTTGATGCTTGTTGATGCTTATAACGATTGTTAATCATGTATGATGTTGTAAATGACGAATATTAAGGTTTTGTTAATCTTAATAATGACGTATGTTGGATAGTGTTCCACATAGTAAATGACGAGTTTTATGCTAAATAATTGTTGGTGAATTCATGAAAAACATATACATGCATTCATGAATTTTGTTGTTGTATATTGGATATTCCAATAAAGACGGATATCGGATTATATTTATCCGATAAAGACGAATATTAGAGGTGAGATACTCTAATAAAGACGAAACGGTACCACATGCATTAGATATGTCTAGGATGACATTGCATGAAGTTGACGCATTAGAATGCATTAGGATATGTGTACATTTATGTGATAAGTGATATGTGACACATACTTGGATAATTGTGATAATTGATTGTGTGAGTATTCGATTATATGTGTTTATGTACTTATAATTGAATGGTAGATTGTTGATGGATATGGATGAATGTATGATAGATGCATGAATATTGAGAAGTGTTTAAGTACCGTTTTGCTTACACTTATATTTTGATTATGTGATCTAACTCTTGTGCTTTGTGTTATGTGCTGGACCGTTGGGGGTTCAGATTCTCAGGTTGAGGATCCCGATCAGAGTTAGAGGTTGCTCGTGCTCGTGTAGTGCGCTTTTTGGTGAGGAGTTTAGCTTAGACTACTCCTTTAGATATATTTTATATATCTTTTTGACGGGTTGTATAGAGTTGCTCTGATTAGGTGTAATACCGTGATGGGATATTCGCTTGATTTGTATTTAAGCCCGTGATGGCATATTTAACTTTGCTAATCCTATCTTTTGGGTTGTAAACATAATATCCTTTGTTGATATGGCCTAGAGCCTAGGGATATTGTGTGAACAATTATGACTATCGTATGATATGCACTATGATAAATATCGTTTTTAATTTCCGCTGTGCTAGCATGATTTTAATTATGCCGAGGTTTTGTATTATAACATGTGACGCCTGAGTTTTCTTAAGTGTTTTATTTATTTATATTCAATAAATACGCGTTAAGGGGTTTGGGTGTTACACCGGGGATGAAGAATTCTGGAAAGCTTGGTTTGAGGGGGCCATTTTTTTTCTTTAATTTTCACTTTTTTTTATATATATTATTTTACAATTTTCTTTTCGTTTGTGAATGTGATGTATGTGTTGAGAATAATATGCCCCAATATCTTTAGATTAAAAGGTTGAAACATTAAAATGAGATCTTCTAATAGTTTCCTTTTCATTTTTACTGGTGGCAGATTGTTGAGAAGCTAACAGGACCAGGGATGTCTGTATCGGAAGATTTTCTTGCTATAGCTAAAACAAAATTACAAGCGCTAGACAAAAAAGATGCAGAAAGGAAAAAGACAGTTGAGTTTAAAAATAGTTTAGAAGGAAAAGGTTGGTAAAAAACAATATGCCTTCATCTAAGGCCTTCATCTTTTCTACAATGTAAATAGTTATCCTTTAAGATTTTTTAATTATCTTTCCAATATTCTCTTAAATATTCGCCTTTAATTAGTTGACTTCAAGTTTCTACTGACGGATTTGAACTCAATTGTTTTTTTTTTTTTAGGAATAAATGTCATCAGAATACAATTAAGAAATGGCAGAATGAAATTGCATTTTAACTCAAGAATGCCCCATCTAATCTTCATGTTTAATCTTGTTCTTGCATTCACCATAATCGATTTATTTTATTCTTGATTCTTCTCGATCTACTTGGGTGTTAAATGTGAAAGGCTAGTTTATTTGATATGCGAGGAGAGTGGGAAGTTAAGTCTGAAAAGTTCAGCCTTAGGTTTTTGTAACACCCCAACTAAATTGTCTAGAATATTTAGTCGAGATATTAATAATTGAATCTGAGTACATTAAAATTTACAGAATAATTAATCGAATTACAAAATATCACGAGAATAATGTGATAATCAATACAACACAGTTGAAATGATGACTGAAATCTTAATAACAGATTAACAAAAAACAAAGAAGAAGACGATAGTCTTCTAATCCGATAATCCAAGCTCAACCTCGATCATCAGTTCCTGCCTGGTCCTTGCTCCGATTAACCTGTTTACCTAAAAAAAATTGAGAGTCGTGGGATGAGACTATTAAGCCTCAGTGAGCTCCTACTACCCAACTACTGGTGACTACACTGGGGCAACTGAAACTAATAGTTTCTAACTTTAACCTAAACCTGAATATCTAATAGTCTAATCCTGACATAATCCTGAAGTTTTCATAATATGATAATAAAGCAATAAAGGTGTAACACACATAATAATTATCTTGTCAATTTTATCATAACAGGATCACCCCGGGGTAAGCCGGTCCCGGAGTTCCTGGCCTGGTATTACCGATAATAATGTACGTCGGAATACAACATGAGCTTACAGTTCTTATTACATGATTTTGGATTCTGAATGAATCCCCTGACATGGTACTAATGACCACGCTTCCTGATATTGGTACTAATGACCAAACATCCTGATAAATTCTGAAACATAATTCCTAATCTTGAATGGTTATCCTACCCAAAAGAAAGAAAACCTTCCCGGGGTAATTCTAACTGTCCTGATTCCTGAACCTAAGTTCCTGAGCGTGATAAACATTCTAATCACATAATATTATTACGCTGCTTACGAAATATTCCAGAATAGTCAGGGATATAAAAAGAGTGGATTCTTATTTAAAATGTTGATTCTACAGAGTCCTAATCTGATGCGCTCGCTTAGCGAACCAAGATGCTCGCTATGCGAGAATGCCAGTTCAATTCTCAGTTTTTACTTTTAAAAGAGTTTATCAGTTTCCACCTACAATCTCATTCATGTCCAGTCATAAGCAACTAAAATATTATTATATAATTAGAATGGAGATGGTTTTGGGATTAAATCTTCTCACACAATTATTTCCTAATTTTTCCTATTGTTGTCATGCATAATTTTGGGGAGACTAATTTCCTAACTAATACTAATGTTATCATACATATATTGAATTTAGGGAAACTAAAGGTGCTAACTAATCTAAAAGTTAAGCTTCTAAAGGAACCCACCTGAATTTGATGCTTTAACAGTACCATTGACACATCCGGAGTTTGCTGAAAAACAGAAATTGCAGCCACAACACTTCAAACCCGTAGCCCAAAATTCTGCATCAGACCCTGAACTTCAGATGCGTCTCTTGAACTCAATACTGCTCCAAAATTCATGAAATTGGCGTCAAAACGACCGTACATTCGTTAGCTAACCGTAGAAACAAACCCCATACGAAACAGATGTACAGAGAGTGAACAGTCACCGTTTTAGTGAGACCCTGTCCAGAAACACGATTTTTGCACAGCCATTCCAATTCCTCTTGTTTTCTTATTTCACCCATCAATTCTTAACTCCTCCCAAGTGCTCCAAGTTCAGTAATTAGGAACATGCAATTACACCAAGAAGGACTTAGAGTCTAACATAACCAAGAAAGAAAAGAAGATGAGTTTGATTCCTCTTACCTTAGATTCCTAGTAACCCAAAGGCTTGAACTTGAGTAGGATCTTTCACATGCAAATATGAATTTGAAGAAACTGAGTTTGGGGTTTAGGCTTGTTGTTTGGATTTCGACCAAATCAAAAGGAATAGGGAATAGAAGACTAAGATGAGTTTCTCTCGTGAACTTTAGTGAGGGAATTTAATTTAGGGTTCTGATGAAACAAAGGGGAAAGGAATAGGTTGAATTTCTCTCATACCTTGATTACCCAACAACATACAATGGTGGAAGGAAGCTTTAATGGACACATGCATAGTCTCATTGAAGAATTAGATGAACTTAACCAATGAGAGAGAGGATTTCGGCCAAGCTAAGGAAAAAGGGAAGATTGGAGTTTCAAACATCTTCTATTAATTTCTAAGATTAAGGGTTAATGTTTGATGCTACATGCAAAGCTTAAAACTTACACAAAGTGAGAAAGATGGAGTATGTATGGGTTGCTTGTTCTGTTTGTTTTTCTAGAGAGAAAGATGAAGATGAGTAGTTGAAGAGAGAGAGCACGTGAGCTTTGAAGGAAAAGAGGAGGAGATGAAACTGATTTATTCTCTTTCTTGACTTAACTTGTTATACTAGTGGTTGTCTAGTTTCAATAAAGGTGTGGGTCCATTATTTCTAGTGTTGGTGTTGTTGTTTTTGACGTGGGAGAAGAGAGAAAGTTTGCTGACAATTGATTTTCTATTTCTCTTGGCTTATTATAGGTGTGATCCTTCTATATCAATTGTCATTAATTACCATACAACCATCCATTTATTACTAGTTTGTCATCGTGCTTCTCTACTATTTTTCATTCTCAATTACTTAATTCCATTATATAGTCTTAATTAATAATACTCCTATTAATTAAGATCGGGATATTACAATCTACCCCCCTTAAAAGAATTTCGTCCCCGAAATTCGGATTCTTCTTCACTCAACACCAGGGTAACCGTCTACGTTCCCGTCCGATTCATGACATTGAATCCCCCTTAGGTACAATATCACAACTTTTTGGTGTGTGGTTATCCCATAACAGTCATTCCCGTTATCTTTTCGTAGTTCACAGGCTTATGAAATATTAGTCCTTTCATCTACACCCTTGACGTTAATACTGGAGTACACTTGCTGCTACAAGTTCACCATGCTAAACTTCTTAGTTGAACGGTGTTTTTCGAACACCGTCTCTTCTCTCAAGAGTACTTCGCTACTAACAATTCAAGGTTTGAGTGTGACAGTGTGCATACTTACTCATCAGACGCGCATTACTCATTTCACAGTCAATTACATCTCGTTGCTTGGAATGAAATTTCCTCTCTTGACGAGTTACCAAGATACAAGTCAAACTACTACCTACATCCTTAACCCATACTTGCTGCGCACTCTGATTCCGTCAACATACTTTCATTCAGTGAGAGGGTCAGTGAGTTAGACTTCACCTAGCTTCTCACCCTAGCAATCTTCGTTACGATTAATTTCTTTTTATTGCTTCCAGCAATAACTTTGTTACTCAACTGACTTCCTTAAGTCGGTATCTGGCCTAGTTGGGTACACACTAAGACATTGGGCATAGATTGACGTTATAAGGTTATCTGAAGGATATAAGCTTGAGTACTAAACTGACAAATCCAAAAATATTCATTCTCATGGTTATTCTCAATTACTTAATTTCGAACACTACAAGCGTCTAATATGTCATATGTACCACTAGATGACACATGTGTCGTTTAAATACTCCAGGATCGATTGAAATATAAAACGAGTGGAAGAGTGCCTAATTACTACATATCATTTTGCCAATAAGTTAAACTCATCTGCAAACGGACTCATAGTTCTTTGGGAAACTTTCCACCTACCATTCCAATCAATCCTAGCACAACACAAAGGATCTAGTTGTACATTTAACGTGTAGATGAGCTTGAGTTCGAATTTTCTCTTAAGCTAAGGGTTAGACTTGTTTGAAAATGTAACTGGTAAGCTAATGTGATGGAAATTTGACAAAACAGTCGGATTCTAAATCTGGATAGTTGGACACGAGTGATGGCATTTCATTACTCTACACGAGTAACTACAACCTATGCTGACTTGAACTGATTTTCGGTAACAGACTAGAGAGCTGAATCATTTTGGCCAAGATACTCAGAGTTTACACTGATCTAACATGGTTATAGAGAACAGAACTAAAAGGATCATATTCTTATTACTGCTTCTTAGTTTCACGGAATTGAGTGGTTCCAAATTAGTTACTATAAACATAACTGAAAGGTTGAAGACATTTGATATGGTTACTTAAGAGTGACGCTCTACCATATCTATTTGACTTACTGATATATCGAATTTGCATGTCACACGTGGCTGATATACATTAAGACACAAAAGTAATTATTTGTCTGATGCGTAAGCAGACAATTTATGGAAACATGCCTATTCTAGGTTTTCTAAGACTGGTTGATATGGAATCAAGCATTGTTCGATGCGACGAATTATACTGAGTTAGGGTCCACATGGATAGATAGATAATTGAAGATCCGACATCTACCGAGTTCGGACAACTTGGTTCACATTTAGGTTTTAGCTAACAAAATTTCAAATGAAGGGTTAACTACTTCTGTCGAGTCATTAGTCGATAGGTTTGAATACATGAAATGGTTTGGTGATTGACTGAGACTAATATTGATTTTGAGTTACTAGTTTAAGGACATTTGAATGATGACTTTTAGTTTACCTACATGGATAACGGGTATTGTTACGAGGGAGTTTCTGACTGTTATACTAGATAAGGCTAGACTTATTATAATGGTTTGGTATGATTACCAGTTACAAACTGAGAGGTTGAATTCTTTTTATTGAGGACAGTTAATGTTGACATTTTAGAGGGTAATCTAACAAGATGGTATCCGAAAAATAATGATATGTATATGTGGCTTAATTTGAATTTTCTAGTATAGGTGATTGGTTTTTTTTTTTATTACTCTAACAATATTGGATGAATTTCTTGGCTGCAATGGACGGTTAAGTATTTAGGAAGAGTTTCGGTCTACTGACTGATAGGTTTTACTTGGTTCAACATGCTTCTGGTACGTAGGTTCACAAGAGAGTTAGGTTACTTCTAGGTTCGGAAAAGTTTACCTGATACATAGTGTCAGTTGGATACTATTACGTACTACACACTTCGGTATAATGGTTTATCTACATTCCTCCGTGTGACAATTCTACCTTCGGTATACGCCGCTCGTGATTTACTACTTTGAGAGATTTTCTCATCCATCTATCTGCCTCATTACAAATCCGGATTTACAGCTAACATCGGGGTATCTTACTTCTATACCCAGTCTGAGTTCCACTTCGGTCAAGGCTTACGTTGATACTAAGGTTGTCTGTTTTCCCAGAATCCTACGAGTCTTTTGCTGATCAACTTCATTTGAGCGCGTCTGATTCATACCTATCCTGACATGACTCTTACTGCTGGCACGAAACCACTATTGTTCCAAAATACTACGCGCCACTTGTTGGTGCTATGCTACTTACTCCTGTGGCGTCAACAACTGCAGCTTCAACATCAGTTTCCAAAGAACTTGGTTCTTACTTTCGTCCGAGATTGCGCTTCTACTCTGTTCTTACTACTCGACGTCCTTGGTCCACTTCAGTTCTCAACCGTAATACCCTGCCTATCATGCACGATACTGAGTTGTACAGGCTCAGCACGCAATGATTTCAGCGTAAACAGTCCAGACTCCAAAGGGTCCGTACTACTTAGGAATGAATTCTAATGACTCATGGCAAGGTCCGATACTAGATCGACCTGCTCTGATACCAATTGTAACACCCCAACTAAATTGTCTAGAATATTTAGTCGAGATATTAATAATTGAATCTGAGTACATTAAAATTTACAGAATAATTAATCGAATTACAAATTATCACGAGAATAATGTGATAATCAATACAACACAGTTGAAATGATGACTGAAATCTTAATAACAGATTAACAAAAAACAAAGAAGAAGACGATAGTCTTCTAATCCGATAATCCAAGCTCAACCTCGATCATCAGTTCCTGCCTGGTCCTTGCTCCGATTAACCTATTTACCTAAAAAAAATTGAGAGTCGTGGGATGAGACTACTAAGCCTCAGTGAGCTCCTACTACCCAACTACTGGTGACTACACCGGGGCAACTGAAACTAATAGTTTCTAACTTTAACCTGAACCTAAATATCTAATAGTCTAATCCTGACATAATCCTGAAGTTTTCATAATATGATAATAAAGCAATAAAGGTGTAACACACATAATAATTATCTTGTCAATTTTATCATAACAGGATCACCCCGGGGTAAGCCGGTCCCGGAGTGCCTGGCCTGGTATTACCGATAATAATGTACGTCAGAATACAACATGAGCTTACAGTTCTTATTACATGATTTTGGATTCTGAATGAATCCCCTGACATGGTACTAATGACCACGCTTCCTGATATTGGTACTAATGACCAAACATCCTGATAAATTCTGAAACATAATTCCTAATCTTGAATGGTTATCCTACCCAAAAGAAAGAAAACCTTCCCGGGGTAATTCTAACTGTCCTGATTCCTGAACCTAAGTTCCTGAGTGTGATAAACATTCTAATCACATAATATTATTACGCTGCTTACGAAATATTCCAGAATAGTCAGGGATATAAAAAGAGTGGATTCTTATTTAAAATGTTGATTCTACAGAGTCCTAATCTGATGCGCTCGCTTAGCGAACCAAGATGCTCGCTATGCGAGAATGCCAGTTCAATTCTCAGTTTTTACTTCTAAAAGAGTTTATCAGTTTCCACCTACAATCCCATTCATGTCCAGTCATAAGCAACTAAAATATTATTATATAATTAGAATGGAGATGGTTTTGGGATTAAACCTTCTCACACAATTATTTCCTAATTTTTCCTATTGTTGTCATGCATAATTTTGGGGAGACTAATTTCCTAACTAATACTAATGTTATCATACATATATTGAATTTAGGGAAACTAAAGGTGCTAACTAATCTAAAAGTTAAGCTTCTAAAGGAACCCACCTGAATTTGATGCTTTAACAGTACCATTGACACATCCGGAGTTTGCTGAAAAACAGAAATTGCAGCCACAACACTTCAAACCCGTAGCCCAAAATTCTGCATCAGACCCTGAACTTCAGATGCGTCTCCTGAACTCAATACTGCTCCAAAATTCATGAAATTGGCGTCGAAACGACCGTACATTCGTTAGCTAACCGTAGAAACAAACCCCATACGAAACAGATGTACAGAGAGTGAACAGTCACCGTTTTAGTGAGACCCTGTCCAGAAACACGATTTTTGCACAGCCATTCCAATTCCTCTTGTTTTCTTATTTCACCCATCAATTCTTAACTCCTCCCAAGTGCTCCAAGTTCAGTAATTAGGAACATGCAATTACACCAAGAAGGACTTAGAGTCTAACATAACCAAGAAAGAAAAGAAGATGAGTTTGATTCCTCTTACCTTAGATTCCTAGTAACCCAAAGGCTTGAACTTGAGTAGGATCTTTCACATGCAAATATGAATTTGAAGAAACTGAGTTTGGGGTTTAGGCTTGTTGTTTGGATTTCGACCAAATCAAAAGGAATAGGGAATAGAAGACTAAGATGAGTTTCTCTCGTGAACTTTAGTGAGGGAATTTAATTTAGGGTTCTGATGAAACAAAGGGGAAAGGAATAGGTTGAATTTCTCTCATACCTTGATTACCCAACAACATACAATGGTGGAAGGAAGCTTTAATGGACACATGCATAGTCTCATTGAAGAATTAGATGAACTTAACCAATGAGAGAGAGGATTTCGGCCAAGCTAAGGAAAAAGGGAAGATTGGAGTTTCAAACATCTTCTATTAATTTCTAAGATTAAGGGTTAATGTTTGATGCTACATGCAAAGCTTAAAACTTACACAAAGTGAGAAAGATGGAGTATGTATGGGTTGCTTGTTCTGTTTGTTTTTCTAGAGAGAAAGATGAAGATGAGTAGTTGAAGAGAGAGAGCACGTGAGCTTTGAAGGAAAAGAGGAGGAGATGAAACTGATTTATTCTCTTTCTTGACTTAACTTGTTATACTAGTGGTTGTCTACTTTCAATAAAGGTGTGGGTCCATTATTTCTAGTGTTGGTGTTGTTGTTTTTGACGTGGGAGAAGAGAGAAAGTTTGCTGACAATTGATTTTCTATTTCTCTTGGCTTAGTATAGGTGTGATCCTTCTATTTATTACTGGTTTGTCATCGTGCTTCTCTACTATTTTTCATTCTCAATTACTTAATTCCATTATATAGTCTTAATTAATAATACTCCTATTAATTAAGATCGGGATATTACAGTTTTATTACCCCATCACACAACTTTTTTCTTACATTAATGATTTTAATACCAAAAAAACAAAATCTTAATTAATTTTGGCACCCATTAATTTTATAACTAACTACAATAATATGTCCCTAATCATGGGACCCATTTCTAATTATGCTTAATTGGTGAAAATCAATAACTTGCTCTCGTGCGTTTACGTAATGATACTGGAGTAAACTGCCAAATACCTTTCCTGAAATTTCAAAATTCGTCAAATATCCCCCGAAATTTGGAAATAGGTAAATACCCTCGTAAAATTATAAAACGTCAACCAAATTACCCCCTGACGTGGACTTTGACTGGTAGTGTCAGGGGGCAATTTGAATAGAGATGATAATTTGACCCATACCCGAAGGGTACCCGCAAAAATTACCCACAACGGGTAGGGTAAATACTCGCATTTTGGGTACGGGCACAGATATGGGTAATTACTTGCAAAAAGGAACGGGTATGGGTGCGGGTACGGGTACCTTAGTACCCACCCTGCCCCATACCCGCATAATATATATTTATTTATTTTATTTGTATTATTATATTATAATATATGTAAATCAATTTAAAACAATACAACTCTACCAAATTATTACAGATTTTTAATAAAAATGTTTATTTATAACATAATATAAAAATAATATGAATATTTAACATAAATATGAACTTTAACATAAGGTTAGTAATAATTTTGTTTATAATTTTCATTAGTCAATATTAAAATCTTTGAAATTTTTTTAATTTTATTAAAATTATATGATATTTTATAATCGATCAATTTAATTTTAGTAAAAATGCGGGTAAAGGATATGGGTACCTAGGTACCCATAGAGTATGGGGACGGAGGCAAAGGTTGTTATTCATGCGGGTATGGGGATGAGTACTATAGTACCCTACCCATACCCTACTCATTGTCATTCCTAAATTTGATTGACTTTTTATAATTTCAGGGGTGTATTTTCTTATTTCCAAATTTCAGAGGGGTATTTGACGAATTTTAAAATTTCAGGGGGTATTTGACAGTTTACTCAATGATATTGATTCTTTCAATCTTTCTACTACTCCCTCCATACCACATTATATGTCGCTTTGACACTTTTACACATATTAAGAAAGATAATTAATGTTCTATGGAAAAGAAAGATTATGAGTTGATTTACAAAATTAAATAAAAGAACTTGACAAAAGAAATATTAAATAAAAGAAAAATAATGAGAAATTACAACTATTAGGGGATTAGACAAAAACTCAATATAAAACAACCAAGGGAAAAAATGAAGGGATTTAAGAGGGGTTTTTCAAAAATTTAATCCTCTTAGCGGAACAATCCCGGTGAACGGATCTTGATTAAACCATTAATCACAAATCAAAGAACACAAAACCACAAGTTTATGTGTTTACCTCTTGAAGTGCAGAACCTTTGAAGTAGAAACTGTTTCTGATCACGAGCAAAGCAAAGTAGCGATGCATCTACTCAGTCCACACGAACAGACCTTCTCCGATGACCGGTGCTAGCCAATTCCACCAGAGATTCAGAGAGAATAGGGTTTAGAGAGCGGCGGCTAGGTTTCACTTTGTGAATTAGGTTAAGCTTATAAAACTTCATCACAAGGGTTCTATTTATAGAACCACTTGTGTGGTCATCAAGCCAAGCACTGCACCGTACCTTACGGTGGACCGCATTTCTCTATTTTCATAAATTAAATAATTAGTCATACTTAATTATTTAATTACTAATAAGTCCTACTTATTATTATAAATAAGTCTTACTTATTTATTTCTCTCATCTATCTGTCCTTTGTGTGTGACCCTATAGGTTCTCGTAACGTTGGCAATAATATTAAATCACATATTTAATATTATAAACAATGAGCGGTATCTAGCAACACATCACTGCTACCCAAGTGACGAGAATGTCATGTGATCTGACGAAACCTTTCCGTGATAACGACCGTGTGTATAATTACCCCTTTGCCCTTATATCTATATTGAACACAAGGCATAGATCGTGTCACCCTTGTATAGTTCAATATCTTATTTCTTGATCCCAGAATATACTGAGTAACGAATAAGCTCAATATCTCATATTGACTTAATTCGGCGTGGCCACGCATTTTATCAGTCATATTCCATCAAGAGGCCTACAGATATTGCTCCTATTATGTAGGAGGGGCAAATTCCATCTAGGTCACTCATGTCCCTCAGCATGATTTATGGAGCACCCATCAACCGACTTTATAGTCATCCTGTTACGGACAATGTTTGAACGGCAACTAAGTACTCTACTCCACATCTAGGGTCCATAGTGATTTCAGGTCGAAGGGTGGTATACACTATTATCACTATGAGAATAACTTATGACACTTTTCATAACATACTATGTAGCATTCTCATGGCGGGTCAATCCAATATAAATATTACTCCTAATATTTATATCTATGTGAAGACTTGATATCTCATATCCATGACTTGTGAGATGAAGTCATCAGTCTACTCACATAATAGTCTCTATGTTTTACTATTATCCCACATCATAGTAAAACTTGACTATGGATACTTTAAGAATAGTGTCATTATGTTTAATGGAATCTCACTATTAAGTCACACTTAATGTTCCATTAATGAGACTAGCTATTTTAGGGACTTTATTAGTTTGAAACAAACATAATAAAGAAATGTCTTATTATATATATTAAATATATAAATCAAAGTCATCATACAAAAGACGATTCTATCAAAATAGATTGGCTTTTAGGGCTTACTCCAACAATCTCCCACTAGCACTAAAGTCAATCAGATATTAACTCAACATCTATTGGACTAGCGTCATCATCAAGCATCTTTTATGCAAGATTTTCTATTAGTGGATAAGGAACTCTTTAATATGTTGGTACCCGATACATCTTCCAATTTACACTTTTGATCTTCTATCAAAAGAAATAAAGTGTCAAAACTTGTATTTGAATCGTTGGTGAGATCTGGTTTTCCGTTGCTTGCAAGATTAAACCATTACCATCTTTAATGAGATCAAGGGAATCTGCAACGTAAGGAAAACAATTTTCTGCCTCATCTTATGAGACAAATGATTCAAATCATATATTTGACCTTTGTAATAGATATATCAATCTTCTGAAGCTTGTAAGCTTACAGATTTGACATCCGAGCATAAAGTTATTCCAGACTACAATCTGGGTATACTGTTCTTCGGTTTTGGACAATCAGTATCATTGTAACTCATTTATAATGATCATTTCCAGATCCGATCAAGAAGCCATCCTTAGTGATTTTAAGATATCCATGGATATTCTTGAATGTGATCTAATGACAATCACTAGAAATAATTGGTACATATTGTTTATGCTAATAGCATATAGTACATCTGGTCTAGTACATATCATGATATACATGATCAATCCAATTCCCAAAGCATTTGGATGATCAATCCAATTGCCAAAGCATTTGGATACTTCTCATGCATCCCTTTCTCATCCAATGAGGTTGGATATTGTCTTTGAGACAAAAAATACATCATGTGACGTATGCAATAATTTCAATAAAATTAAGCACATGAGGTGTCTGTACACTTCATCAAATTTGTACATAGGCTAAGGTTGAGATATGTCAACAATCTATCTCTATAGATCTTGATTCCTAACTTTTAGGAAGTCTCGCCTAAGTATTTCATCAAGAAACAATTACCTAATCATGTCTTACATGTGTAGTGTATGAAAATTATCTTGATGATCAGTATGTCATCCACATACAATACCAGATTAATTTAAATACTCCCACTGACTTTCTTGTGTGCACAAGAGTTCCTTTATTAATCTTAGTTTTTATAAAACTTGATCAATAAAACTGATAATTCAACTTTGAGAAATTTGAACAAATTCATAAATGAATTTTGTAATTTATATACTTTTCTAGCATCCTTTAGATTAACGAAACCCTATCCATATGTCAAATACATATGTAAGGTCATTCCAATTAATGAATGCAACCTCGTTATCCATCTGCCAGAACTCGTAGTAAAACATACAATAATTGCAAGTGGAATCAAATGAGTTTAAGCACTATGATTGAAATAAATGTTTCATCATAATTGCATCATGATTTGTGTGAAACCTTTCACATTCAATCACACCTTAAATGTATTCACAATACCATCCATGTGAGTCTTTACAACAAGACTCATATTTATCCTATGAGTCTTACTCAATTGGATGACAAAACAATATCCATATATGTTTTGTGTACATGGACTCTTTATAAGTCACATTCGCATCTTCCATGAGCATCATATACCACCTTGTCGAGTCATGGTAAAACTGTGACTCTCAACTGTGTGATATGACATATCCGACTTATATAGGTCTTGTGCTACTCGAACTGTTGATCCAACAACTCCTGTTGAAACTGATTCCATGTTCATTCTCAAAAGATATGTATTTTGTGGTACTTGAATTTACTCAAGTTCTACATTACTCCCACTATCTATTCTAGAGACACATTCCTTCTAAAGGAATATTTTAATTCTAGTAACAAAACAACTTTTGTCATAGTGAGCGTTGTAGAATTAGTATTCCTGAGTTTCTTTAGGATACCTCCACAAATACACATTCATCCAAGTCGGAATTAAGTTTATCTAATAAACCTTACAATCCAAACTATCATAAAGTCGAACTAGGTACTCTTACCTCCATATCAAATATGGTGTCTTTATGATTTCTTTTATTGAAACTTTTGTGGGTAAAGAATAACTCTAATTAAAATAATTTTTCGAAAGAGTCGTCAGAGATAAACGAACTATCTTATTTGTAATCATGTCGAACATGATGTAATATAAATAGTTATTACTATACTCCTTATCTAAGTATTTACCATTACGACTTGTTTGTATGGTCTTAATACTTTTTCAAAATTATTCATTTACTTCATAAATTCTTTGAACAAATTCAAAGAATCATACTTTGTGTCAACCACACATATTCACATCTACTAAGCTAATTAGTAACGTAAATGAAGTAAAAGAAATAAAATTATATCTAGCAAATAATTAGTTTAGTGGTTCATATACATCTCATATGTATATATTTCAAATAGATCAAATGTCACTTTGCCTTAGTTGGTAATTGACATACTAAACTATTTTCAAAAGCGGAACTCACATCCTTCAAATGATATAAATCAAATGAGTCCAAAAATTCCTATCCATGGAGTATGGAAATGTGTGTCTCACCTATTAGTACTAAACAATATTAATTGCCACTAATTTACAAGGTTCAAATCTTATTTGATCCTTATTCATCATTGTTATAGATAAGGTTATAGAGTTGATGGAACTCAATTTCATTACTCAATTAGAACAATAGAATAGAAAACATTATTTGGATAATGAAATAACACTTGTCTATTATTCAAACAAGCAGTCCTTTTTCTTGTCAATACAAGATTTAGGTCCAATGTTTCTATTATTAAATGAAACATAATAACAATTATTTGGTTCCATGTCAAACTCAACTTCTACGATCAATGAAACTATTTCATTTTAAACGTAGGTTGACTATATCTATGGTCAAATTTTCACTTCTTTAAAATAACTTTCAATATTTCAACAAATATGAAATTAACATCTGGTATCATATACCTAAGTTAAAAAGTGGATAATTTAACTTTCTATAACAAGGTCTATGAAGAAGTCTTACTTCTTTTTTCAATTTTAACTCTTTCAAAATCATTAGTAGTTTTTCTCGTATTTGAGAGAACGATTCTCAATACATGTACCAATTCAGAAACTCCTTTCTGAACCTTCTGTCCTTCCTAAGGACATTTTACAGTAAAATATAAAATATATGCCAAATATATCTAACTACGAAAATAAGAATATTTGTATCATGATTAAAACATATTTAACTCGGCCTTTAATTAAATATGCGCCCACTATTTTACTCAAACCAAATGACCCTTCACATTTAATTCGGAAAATCCTGTTAGAAGATTTTCTAGTGGGTCGAGATCCGTATTTCACCATGTCTTGAGTCAGCTTTGGCTGATCACCCAAAACATAGCTATTTAGGTAGGATCTCCTTCCAATTGTATCTTATACAATTCTCAAACATTACTTAGTTGGGTGAATAACTCCTTATTCTAATCCATCATATAGATTATTCCCAACTCTTGCTTCTAAACTTTTATAATCATATTATAATTAGTTTAGTTAAGTTAACCCAAAAAATAGCAATCGTATATTACAATTATCCTATCGCACCTTACTAGTATAGAAAATGCACCTCGCTTTGGCGAACCCACATAATTCGATATTAGTCTTGATGAGTGCTAAATGTTGGAAAGCTTTCAACTTAATATTTCTTTTAAGGGATTTTAATTAAATTTAATCTCACCGTATTTTGTATCTCATACAAAACGTGTTTCAATTTACATGACACTCATGTAAATATATGTTTAACAATTATATAAAATATTCAAGACATATATAATTAAAACATTCATCTCATGCATCACATACATAAAATAAACTAAGGTAGTATAGTTATGGCCTCCTAAAACGAAAGAATTAAATAAACTACTTTATTACAATTCTTTGACCCTCGAGCAAACTTCTCAAGTTACTCCGTCGGCATCCTTTGTTTGACTTTGTCTCCAATCATCATGAGCAATTTACAATTTACAAATTATTTAAATAAATAAAATAAATAAATTGTCACGACAAGCAGGCCGTATTTTAAAATAAACCACGACACGCAGGCCGTATTTTAAAATAATACCACGACATGCAGGTCGTATTTAAACCAAATAAAATAAATGCCAAATATGCTAAGGCCATAACTATACACCTCTAATAATTAATTAAAATTAAAATTAATTATATAGCACAAATATTAAACAATAAAATAATAATGACTATCATTATTATAATATCATTATTATGCAATTCTTATTCATCAATACACGGATTGCATTATAGGCTAAATCCAATGAAATATAAACTTGCCGAATAAATCGTGAAACACAATTTTTCACAAAAAACATTTCACACATATTTAGTCAATATATCTAAATTGCCGCATACTATTTCTAATTTGGCATATATTATTTCTAAATTGATGTAACAATTACCAATCAATTAAGATATTATCAAGACCAATTAATATAGCAAAGAAAGTCAGCGTGTTTTAGAAAATTTTCTTTTAAATAAAATCTTTAACAACTCTCCAATTATTAAATATATATGACAATTCCTTTTTAAAAAAAAATATATATATGACAATTTATTTAACCAAAATACTTTTGAATTAAATCATTAATTTAAAGCAGAATCAAACCTTTTGATTCACCATTGCTTTAAAATACTAAATTAAATTTAATTCAAATCTTTTAATTCTAAATCAAATATTTTGAATTAAAATCATTGATAATTCTCCAATTATAAAATATGATAATTTGATCAAAACTCTTTTGAATCAAATTATTTGCAAAAATATAGTACTATCTTTAAAACGAAGTTAAAAGATATATAATCTTATAATAAACGTCAAAACGTAACTTGTCAGAATAATTTTGAATCTAATTCAAAAAAAAAAAAAAATAAATAAAAAGCAATCAACAGGAAAACGAATGAAGCAACTATGGCTCAAACTTAAACATATTCACAAAAATTGTTTCCTGTTATATCAAATATATGTATAAATGATTGCTTCTTGTTTTTCACTAAAATCAAAACTCATACGATTTTGAAAGGAGAAGAAATCTCTTGAAAAACAAACTTTTAGAATTACTATAATTCAAACGATGATATACTTAATTTATTACGAATCATATTCGTGTCATCATGTTATCAAAATAAAGCTTAATCATACAGATGCATATAAACATGAATATATCATCATATAATCATCATTATACATTAAAACGATTTGAATGTAATGATTTAATCGAAACCGATGCTCTGATACCACTGAAGGGATTTAAGAGGGGTTTTTCAAAAATTTAATCCTCTTAGCGGAACAATCCCGATGAACGGATCTTGATTAAACCATTAATCACAAATCAAAGAACACAAAACCACAAGTTTATGTGTTTACCTCTTGAAGTGCAGAACCTTTGAAGTAGAAACTGTTTCTGATCACGAGCAAAGCAAAGTAGCGATGCATCTACTCAGTCCACACGAACAGACCTTCTCCGATGACCGGTGCTAGCCAATCCGATGACCGGTGCTAGCCAATTCCACCAGAGATTCAGAGAGAATAGGGTTTAGAGAGCGGCGGCTAGGTTTCACTTTGTGAATTAGGTTAAGCTTATAAAACTTCATCACAAGGGTTCTATTTATAGAACCACTTGTGTGGTCATCAAGCCAAGCACTGCACCGTACCTTACGGTGGACCGCATTTCTCTATTTTCATAAATTAAATAATTAGTCATACTTAATTATTTAATTACTAATAAGTCCTACTTATTATTATAAATAAGTCTTACTTATTTATTTCTCTCATCTATCTGTCCTTTGTGTGTGACCCTATAGGTTCTCGTAACGTTGGCAATAATATTAAATCACATATTTAATATTATAAACAATGAGCGGTATCTAGCAACACATCACTGCTACCCAAGTGACGAGAATGTCATGTGATCTGACGAAACCTTTCCGTGATAACGATCGTGTGTATAATTACCCCTTTGCCCTTATATCTATATTGAACACAAGGCATAGATCGTGTCACCCTTGTATAGTTCAATATCTTATTTCTTGATCCCAGAATATACTGAGTAACGAATAAGCTCAATATCTCATATTGACTTAATTCGGCGTGGCCACGCATTTTATCAGTCATATTCCATCAAGAGGCCTACAGATATTGCTCCTATTATGTAGGAGGGGCAAATTCCATCTAGGTCACTCATGTCCCTCAGCATGATTTATGGAGCACCCATCAACCGACTTTATAGTCATCCTGTTACGGACAATGTTTGAACGGCAACTAAGTACTCTACTCCACATCTAGGGTCCATAGTGATTTCAGGTCGAAGGGTGGTATACACTATTATCACTATGAGAATAACTTATGACACTTTTCATAACATACTATGTAGCATTCTCATGGCGGGTCAATCCAATATAAATATTACTCCTAATATTTATATCTATGTGAAGACTTGATATCTCATATCCATGACTTGTGAGATGAAGTCATCAGTCTACTCACATAATAGTCTCTATGTTTTACTATTATCCCACATCATAGTAAAACTTGACTATGGATACTTTAAGAATAGTGTCATTATGTTTAATAGAATCTCACTATTAAGTCACACTTAATGTTCCATTAATGAGACTAGCTATTCTAGGGACTTTATTAGTTTGAAACAAACATAATAAAGAAATGCCTTATTATATATATTAAATATATAAATCAAAGTCATCATACAAAAGACGATTCTATCAAAATAGATTGGCTTTTAGGGCTTACTCCAACAAAAAATAGCATCTACCTCGTTAAAAACCTTATTGGAAAAATTTAATGGAATAAAATCACGGTGAATAAAAAAAAATGGGCAGCACAAACAAAAGAAAGAGCCTGGAAATACTTTAACAAAAGCGATAATTTGGGAGCCCTAACATATTACAAGAGGGGATAGATTATACGATTATAGATTTAATATTTATTATTGTTGAGCATGTCTTATGTGATTAATGTTAAATTAACTCCAACAGATTTCTCTATAAAATATGAGATTTTCTTTTGTCATTCCACCAGTTTCTCGCATGTCCTACGATTTTTTTTTATTCTTCCGCTACTTAAGCAGCAAAAATTGTAAAAATGAAAAATTTGACAAAAAAAACACCCTACATGAAATTTAAGATTTTAAACGTCAACTTAAGTAACGAACGTTATAAAACTGAGAATTTTGAGGAAAAAAAAAACAATGCCTTAACAAGAAATTTTCAAGATTTTAAACGTTAGCTAGGTAGCGGATATATTCCGCTATTTAAGTAGTGGACTGTAGTAGTTTGGTAGCCTGATATACAAGGTTATCAAAACCGGATCGGACCGGTCGGTCGGACGGTTAACCGGTCATGAAAACGGTTCGGTTATGAGAAAAAACCGGATAGGAAACCAACCGGCAAAAAAATGCAGGAACCGGTTTTGAACTGGGTTTAACCGGCAAACCGGCCGGCACGGTCCAAGCGGTTCTGCAGAAATTTTTTTTTTCAAAAAAAAAAACAGGGCAAAACGACGTCCTTTTAACTTTTTTTTTGAAAAAAAAAACTGAAACAAAACAACACGTCGTAGGAATAGGAAAAATTTGTTTTTCATCGTAGGAATTGATTTTTTTGAAGGCAGTATGTTGTCAATTGATGTTATGGTGCTATTTTGTGTTATTGAATTTAGTTTATTATATAATTTCTAATTTGGTTTGAATTATAAATTTTATTATATTTTGACTTGTGATGTTTTATCTTTTTAATGTGTAAAATTGTGAAATATTGAGCAATTATTCATATATTTTTATTTATATATTAATTAAAATATATATTTAATTAAAAACGGTTAGACCCCCGGTTGAACCCGGTCCGACCAATTGAACCTGGAACCAGTGAGCTCGCCGGTTCGATGGCCGGTCCGGTTCTGACAACCTTGCTGATATATGAACATTACCAATTTAATACAAAAAACAAAAATTGATAAGCAAAACAACTTTAACTAGTTTTGGTATTTCGATCTCCAAAACTATATCAAACATTTTTTGAGTATTTTAATTTTTTGAAAACTATATAACCGTTTGCGATACTAAAATCTTCAAACCATTTTTCGATGTGACTCTTAACACAGCAACGTATAACTGACCATGTAAAAATATTAATTGCGAAAGATACATTCGAACATTTTTCAGTGAATGGATCAGATTCTTGTTAATTGTCATGGCAAATGAGACAGCGATAGGAAACTGCTGAAGTTGAAATTTGAAAGGAATTCTGACATTAGATGGTGTTAAGGATAATCTGGGAATAAAAATTTGGTCGCCTGTATTGCTTCATGATATTACCTTTCATTCAATAATAAATCTTCTCATGAGCTTGATCCAAATTTCCCAATAACATAATTGGAACTCCATTGTAAATGCTTTATTCAATAAAAATAGGGTTAACGAATTGCTGTCATAATTTTAATCACAATTGAGGCACATGCCTTAGTGGTTAAAAAAGACTTTATTCTAAGCAAATGATACAGATTCGATTCCATATTAATAAGAAAGATACTAACAATATATAATTGCTACAAAGTTACTTAATTTGTCCTCATCAATTTTAATAATATTTCAAATAACATAAAAAAAGTTGAACAAATCTATACATATATAAAAAATGAAGATGGAATTCAAATCCTAAACATTTTTCACCTTAAAAATATACATGCAACAATAACTTTAGTAAAATAAATTTATTGATTTTAAAATAGTACAAAAATTTCACATATATTTTTACAATATTTTTAAATTATTATTTTTTAAATATTTAATTCTAAATAAATTTTCTAACTGAATATAATAATACACTTAAATATTAAAATTCATCAAAAATGTATTTTTTTTCAAAAAAATAATTTTTTGTTTCTTCCTAAAGTTTTGGGTCTTCTTCCCGTGGTACCTATTTGATTCAGCCGCTCTCTATGATCCTATATATATAGTCTCTTTCTTTTCCCAATTTTTTCTCTTTTTCATATTCAGAATTAGGGTTGCTTTAAATTTTTTATTTCGATTAAGGCCATCTTCACCAAATTTCAGATTTTTATTTTAGGGTTTTGTAATCCGAATTATACCTTTTTTTGTTTGGGAATCTCGTTTCTTCGTTTATCAAGAAGAAATCTGTGAACAATGCCTCCGAAAGTGGTAAAAAGAGGTGCTGCGGCCAAAAAAGCGAAACTTTCTTCAAAAAATACAATTCAGAATCAGCAGCAAGAACCTGAACCTGTCAAGAATCATGTTGCTGATGTTGAAACAAACAATTTGGCTCCAGAGATTGTGCCTAATGGTTTGGATGTGGTGGAAAGTAAGTCCCTTTTCCTCTCTTTTTTTGATTTTTTTTTTTGTGGAATTTGCAGTGTTATTTTTTATTATGTTTGATGCATTCTGTGGTTGTTATGTGACATGGGATTTATCAAAATTTCAATTTTTTTTGCTTATGTTAGACTTTGAATGATGATTATCAAGTGAACCTAATGGTTATGACTTATGATCAAGGTTTTAAATAGCTGTTGCCGTTTTGGCTGTTAGGGATGCCGCATTACGGAATGCGGTGTGAGTTAATCACAATATAACACAGATCTTATTAAAATTATTTGTACTATCATATTTGAATAATTAAAGATAGATGTGAAGTTCTGAATTAGGGAAAGAGCTAAAAGGGGATAAATGTATTTATGTCAGGGTAGTCGATCCCGCGACGGAGCAGTTGCTCGCCGCTATGGGATGGCTGAGAGCGGCGCAGTTAGCCTTAGCAGCCGCTACAGCCGGGATTTCGAAATTTCTGCTATTTTTTCTGTAAAAACCCGACATACCCCCTAAAACTTAAATCGTTTGAAAGAGAAAAGGGTGGAGGTGGTGAAGAATAGCAGTAGAAGAAAAGTAGAAAGCACACATGGAGAAGAAATGCAGCAGCGGCGGCTGTTTATGTTTTTGATGCAGTCTAATTTTAGGTCAAAGCAGAAGAAGAGAGAAGGCATTTGGGCTTAAGGCCAGGCCCAACTTGCAAAAATAAACTTGTTGGGCTATTCTATGTATAACTATAAATCACATTTGAACATTTTTAGTATAAAAATATTCAGATTTATATAGTATAAATCATAAAAATAATTTAAAAGTAATAATTATTTGGAATATCTATATAATATAAATTAATTAATTAGATAAAAGTAAATATTCAAATAGCGGCTATCCCGTATTTCGCTATCCCAGTTTTGAGGTCGGCCGCTCCGCTATTTGGGATTGACTACTACTTAATCTTTGTACTAAAAGTGTGATTTTTATCTATTTCAATTGAAAAAGGAAAAAAAAAACAGAATTCTCTATCTACTTGCATTTTGTGGCTGTAATGGCGTTTCGGCGTGATTTTTTTTTTACTCTATAAAAACGTGAAAAACTGTAATGGTGGCTGCAGATACTGTTTTGTCATGGTCATTTTCTTGGTAACCGACCATTTTTAAAACCTTAGTTATGATTACTTGTCTATTGGTATTGGTATGGAAGTGCTCTATTGTTTTTATTGTCTTGTCACGTATTGATTGTCTTGGGAGACTATTGGTGATAGTGAACGGTTTAGTGATGTAAATCTGTACATGACATATTCCATCAGCCCTTGGCCCAGTTTGTAAGTTATGGGATTATTAGAAACTAGAAAGCGTTTCTTTGATAGAGTGGTATTGCACATTATCGTTTCTGTTGTAATTTTTTTCTTCATTTTGGCAACCTGAGATAACAACTATTGTATAGGATCATATATACTGTGAAGTTTTCTTTTCTTCTTTTATTTTTTAATTTTAAATTTGCTCTAGTTTTTTTTTTTCCTTTCTATTTTGTGTTATGTTTTGCATCATATGATGCTGGATTGTTTACGAAAAATGGAGTACGCTAGTTTAATAAATACTATAATGTTGGAAAAGTCGAGAGTGTTTTGATCGGGATGGTTTTAAATATTTATCTTATAGCAGTCAATGGAGAGGAGATTAAGGAGTCCTTAGATGAATATGAAAAAGATGAACACTTAGATTTGGAGGATAATTATCATGAGTATGATCATGAGGAGTATGTTGGTGATGACTATGACGAGAGGGAAATTGAACAAGATGAGGGTCAGGAGGTCGGAGATGAAGTGGAGGAAGGCCCGGAAGAGAATGTGGATGAAGAAGAGGGTGATACAGGTGATGAAGAAATTGAATATGTTTATGAAGAAGTTGAGGGTGATGATGATGCCGCTGCTGCTGCTGCTGATGATGATGCTGCTGCTGCTGCTGCTGATGATGATGATGATGAGCATGCCAGTGAGGAGAACAGGCATGAGCATCTGGCTGATGTGGAGGAAGAGGAACAGGGTGAAGTTAGAAAGGAGAGGCAGAAGAAAAAGGAATTTCAAGTATTTGTTGGGGGCCTAGACAAGGATGCAACCGAGCATGATCTGAGGAAGGTTTTCAGTAAAGTTGGGGAGATTACTGAAGCCAGGCTGATGATGAATCCTCAGACTAAAAAGAACAAGGGATTTGCATTATTGCGTTTTGAAACTGTTGAACAAGTGAAAAGAGCATTGGCAGAGCTAAAACATCCAGTGGTAATCTTCGATCTTCTCATGGTTAGAGCAGATTTACAATTTGTAGTGTATTAAATCATATGTTTTCATGACTACAATTTCAGATTAATGGCAAACAATGTGGTATCACTCCATGTCAGGACAGTGATACTCTCTATTTAGATAACATATGCAAGACATGGAAAAAGGAAGCTGTAAGTCTTTTTTTTTGGGTCTATTTCATGCCACCTTCAAGGCCGAGTAATGCTTACTAGTATTACGTCTTGCCACCTTCAAGGCCCATGTTTCTAACTGTTAATGAAACTTCTGATGCCAGTTAAAGGAGAAATTGAAACATTATGGAGTTGAAAGTTTCAAGGATTTGACTTTAGTAGAAGATGGTAACAATGAGGGTACGAACTGTGGATTTGCATTTTTGGAATTTTCATCTCGTTCAGATGCTAAGGAAGCCTATAAGCGATTGCAGAAGACAGATGTTGCTTTTGGAGATGATAAACCTTCAGACGTTTCCTTTGCAGACTCCTTTATTGACCTGGGTGATGATGTCATGGCACAGGTATTTTTCTGGATCTCATTTCCTTGCTTTTGTCAAGGGCTGATGTATAGAACCTGCAAAACATGGTTCTTTGATCTCATTCAAGCATTTGGGAATAGGGCCATTGGTACACATCTATGTTGGCTTCAAACCTCAGTAGTGGTTCATTTTTATGGTAAACTATATTTTGGGGCGTGATATTAAGACTTTATTTTTCTACTGATTACTTATAAAAGCAATTGCGTGGTTCACTTTAAGATTGATTGAGTAAATTTCTACAAATTTAACCTGGTTTACTCTGGAGGTTGAACAAGCATCGCAAGATGAAACCTTAGTTTTAATGTCTGGACAGGCTTGAATTCCATCCTTGCCATTGTCATTGTTTTTTAGATTTTATTACTTAAATATAACAAATTTGTTGATCGCTGTGATCCATGGACACACGACACAGATACAAACATGTACACGCTGCTATATGCAAAATATAGGACACTGACATAAAGATGACGACGATTGGAGAAGATAAAGACGTGTGTATGTGGCAAGACGTACTTTTAAAAGCCTTTCTAATGTCTAATTGAAATACTATTATCGTACTTTTAAAAGCCTTTTTTTTTCCTTTTTTTTTTCCCGGATTTTATTAGAAAAAATGTGCTCTGCCTCCTACTGTAGCTGTGTCAGAGGTATGTCAAAGAGAGGATTTTTTTTTGGACACTTATGAGAGGTGTGTGTTATATACATATATGTTGTCGAATGAGTGTAGCTGTCTGTTGGGCAATAGACCTCTAAACCTAAGAGTGTTGGTGCTTCATAGGTTGGTCAAGTTGTGCCATTTGTTTTTGGTGTAGCTGATCAAATGTATGCAAAATTGCAGGTTAAAACTGTATTTATTGATTTACTGCCTCCTTCATGGGATGAAGATTTTGTCCGAGATCTTCTTAAGAAATATGGGGAGGTTGAAAAAGTTGAGCTTGCTAAGAACATGCCAGCTGCTCGCAGGAAGAATTATGGATTTGTTACGTTTGCTACGCATGCTGCTGCTGTGGAATGTGCTAAGAGCATCACCAGTGCAGGGTTAGGGGAAGGCAGCAAAAAGGTTTGTTTGGCTTTTAAATTTGATGTACATGTGCAACAGCTAAATGTAGCTTTTTTAATGCTTCTAGCTTCTTTCAGGCAAAAGTTAGGGCTAGATTGTCGAGACCTCTTCAGAAAATTCGTGGAAAACATGTTACTCGCAAGGACTTTTCTAGCCGAAAGTCTGGAAGATTGGCAAGGCCTTCACGTAGTGGTCCCATACCACGGAGTCGACCTTTACCACGGAATCGACCTATACCACAGAGTCGACCTGCTCGTGTGGTGAGAAGATTTGGAAATCATATTCCACCAGTTAGACCTTCTAGTGCGAGAAATAGACGTCCTGTCACATCGATGCCAGTAAGAGCTAGACCAATCACTCCTCCAGCTAGATCATATGACAGGAGATTGGCCGGTATGAGATACATCCCCGCCCCCAGCAGAATTTCTGTTATTAGTCTCTCTTTTATGATATTATATTATGATACTGTCTTTTTATCAGCTGCATATCCAAAAAGTAGCATGAAGAGAGCTTATGACCGACCTGTAGATCTTCCACCTCCAAGAAGTAGAGTTTCTGCAGATTATGGTTCCCAGATGTCCTCTCAAAGACGTCCATCTTCTTACGGAGATTATCCAGCCCGTGATTCTGCCTACTCTGACCTGCATCGGAATGCATCTCGTACTGCACCAAGGAGGGGTTATCTGGATGATGGCTATGATCGAAGACTTGAGAGGCCTCCTCCTCCACCTCCCCATTTAAGTTACCGTGAAGGACGCCCCCATGATTATGACACACAATCTGGCTCGAAACGTCCTTATGCTTCCATAGTAAATACTATTTTTAACATTCATTTTGAGGGTCTCATTTATTTTAGCTCTGATTTTAGCAAATGAAATTCTGTTTATATATATATTTTTATTTCTCACCAGGATGATATTTCTCCACGGTATGCTGATGCTGGTGCTCGCCAATCAAGATCTCGTTTAGACTATGACTATGGAGGTAGTGGTTCACAATATAGAGAGGCTTATGATGATAGGTATGTTTCCTAGGAGCAAGGTTCTCCCATTCCCCCCCAACCCAATGTTTGTTGTTCTCTGCTAACTTATTCATCGGATTTTGATTAGTAGGCTTGGAAGATCTAGTTTCGGATATCATAGTGGCAGTAGAAGTTCTATATCTATTCAAAACTCCCATGGGACATATAGCAGTCGACATGACACGAGTTATGGCAGAGGTGGATATTATTGCAAATAATCTAATATGTTGTTTTAAACATCAAGCTTTATTGCTTAGTCTTTACATCTTTTTGTATGTTGCCTGTCAGGTTCTATTGGTGATAGTGATGGGGGTATCTACTCATCAAGTTATGGTCGCGATTACGTATCTCGTGAAAGTGATGTATGTTACCGTCCTATCTGAATTGGAAGTAATGTTTTTATATGACTAAATATTTGTGACATTCTTAACTTTTATTCTGCTGATACTTTAGGTTGGTCGGAGCTCCTATTCGTCCATGTATTCTAGCAGGGGTATGAACGGTAGTAGCAGTTATACGGGTGGTGGTGGATCTAGATCTTATTATTGAAGTAAGTCATCTAATAACTCCTTGTCATTGTATTTTATGAATTACACGGAGAAGCACGCAAAATAAGTAAATCTCTTCCTTTGCCATCTCTATATTGCTCTCTAAGGGATGGCGGTGAAGATTGCACAACCATTCACCATTGAATTTGTCTGAACATATTTAAATATAACAGATGCTGCTGTTGGATGTACTTTTTTATGCTTATGGACATCGTGATGCCTGCCATTTTGGAGAAAAGGAACATTGCTGAGTTATTATAGACTGATATGGAATTCGTCACAAATCAAGGATTATTTCAATCCAATATATATCTTTGGTCTTCTCCAGATAGACAGTTGAAGTTCTTAAATTTGTGCTGCAAGTGGTGAGGTTAACTCGAGACGAAAAGAGAAGTGCCAAGCATGTGATTTGTAATTAAACTTAGTTCTGTAAGATAGCTCCAAGTTCTGTTCATTTGGAATGAAAACATGGCCAATTGATTTGGATTTTTTCCGCTCTCGAAAAAGTTGGTTTATTAAATTGTAATTTTTTTTTTTTTTTGTAATTTTGGATTAGTTTATTTTTTTGGCAGTTGAATTATCATGCACAGTGTTAGTCAAGTGACTCTAAACGACACAAGAGGGGTAGCGAATTGTGTACTCAAAAAATGATTAAAGATAAGCACTTAAAATATTTTAAACAAATAAAATAATTTGCAGCGAGAAATAAAAGAGATGAAAGGGTAAGAAGCAAAACACAAAGAAATTATCTTGGTTCGGCAAAAAACAAAGGGTCTACTCCAGTCCCCAAGGAAAGCACCTTGAGATTTCACTAAACTAAGCTTTTATAACAGGATAAGCTAATAACTTTTATAACCAAGAACTCTCAACACAAACAATGAGATATCACCTCCCTTGTGCAAGAGCCTCTAAACCAAGTGATTTCACATCTTTTGAAAACCTCGGGATCACACCCAATACAATATAAATTACAAGATTGAAAGATTACACTAAAAGTGTAGATATAACAAATTGAAGCACAAGTACTATTAGCAAGATAATATATTAGCAAGTGTAAAAATAATGAGAGTGATGAGTATTATTTTCAATATGATTTTGATGCAAAATTCAGCTCTAGTTTGAGCTGCCACAAAGCACCCATTTATATAGAAAAATATGAGTGAGGTGCAAATGAAAATAATTTAGCCGTTGGCCAATTAAATTTAGAAAATAGTCGTTAAAAGATTAATGCACAATTAGCAGGTGTGGACAATGTGATAAATAATCCATTGCATGATCACTGAATATCATTGAAAACGAATTTCCATCCAATATGCCACACAAAAAATACGTGCCTAAATAATATAATGCACAACGGCTAGAATTTGTTTAATGCAGATCATGGATTAATGCCATATACTATTTCCTCATTTGCTGATCATAATAATCAATTAGCATTAAAAGGAAAACGTTAAAACAACGATTGGCTAATTGATTATTTGCATAAATATTTTTGTAGCAAGGAAATTAAATCATGATCACGTTTAGTAACAAGCTAGCAATTCCTTTGCTGTAATATAATTGTGACCTTGTTCAAAAGCATGCTTAAAAATATTTTTAAAGAGATAACAAAAAATGCAATTTCCAAAGACAATTTATGCAAAATCACAATTAAGTAAAATTTACTGTGAGTGTGTGTTATATTTTCATGAGAGCTATTTTTACTACTCACATAATGATCCTAAAAAATATGGATTATATAATTCTATAAACAAGTCTTGAAAGCTTGAACCTCTTTTTCGCTTTTTGCATCATTGTCATTCTTAGACTTCTTTTGTCAATCATCAAAACCACAATGTTCCTGTCAAGGCATATACAGGAATGAACTACCCAACACCTCGTTTAGCTACCTACCATGGTAGCATACCTCCATCATTGTTATGCATGGATAATTTATCCCAAGAGAGCCAATATATACCTTTATCACGGGTCCGAGAATGACCCCACCGGAAAGCGTTCAACATTTTCTCTTCTCATCACAGAGTGGAAGGAAGTATGAATATACTCATGAAATAAGTCGGAATAAATTGAAGTACCGATTTAACAAACACTTCACGCCCTGCCATAGATAAGCATTTACTACTCCAATAATTAATTTTCTTCCTGACTCTATCCTTGATAAAATTGAAAGTTGACTTCTTGCTTCTACCAAAGTACCAATCACAGAAGGCAATCCCAAATATTTGTCATTGCCTAGAACAGCTTGAACACCAAGAGTGCTAGAAATATTGTGTTGGTCAGGTTGATCACATTCCTACCCAAAAAAAATTCAGATTTTTGAAAAAAAATGCTTATATGGGCGGAAAAAAAAAACTTATATGGGTAAAATTTTAAATAAATTATATTTAGGTACACTTATAATAACAAATATTCAAAAAAAATTAAAATATTAATTGACGTATCAATTTTATTTTTTATTTGTGTATTTGTGTATAAATTTTCTGCCCGTATAAAAATACAGATTTTTGCGAAGATAGATATACTTAGTTGAGCGCACACAAATTTTTTAAAAAATTAATAGAAAAGATGATTATATTATGTGACTATTTTTTTACATTTAAGTATTACTGTTGAGAACGATCAATGTTTTAAAAATTGAACCGATGATCGAACCGATGGGACCTTTGGATATTAAACCGAATATTAAATAAATAGTTGAAAAAACCACAAATAGAAGCAAACAGGTCATTTATTAAAGAGATTTACTTTTGTCATCTACTGATTCTGGGACGCGCCCTACGAAATTATCAATATAGCCCTGTCCGCTAATTACATAACGGAATCCTCTCTGTGACTTAAGTTGCGGATGCGTTAAAAATTTCAGTTAATTAGTAGCAGACATGTATTTGACACTAAAACCGGAGTCTCCTCTTTCCGAAAGATAAAACCGTGTTCGGTGCACTAGAGAAATGTGGCATAAATGTCATAATAATTTGATTTCTCTGTGGTTCAAATAGTATGTGCCATAATAAAGATCGATCTCCTTTATTATGGTGAATACTATTTGAACAACGGAGAAAACAAATTATTATATGAAAGTTGAACCACGAGTGTTTTATCTTTCGGTAAGAGGAGATCCTTCTGACCAGGTATATATGGAAGTTGAACTTAGAAGGTCCCATCTGGCAAAGCTTGGGAATGCTAGTATTGCTCTTTTAGGTGATTGTTAGGGGGTCTTGGGGTAAGATTGCTTGTAACAAAGATTCTAACATAGTGAATTCTTTCGCGGGGTGTGAAGGGAGTGGACGTACCAATAGGGGAACTGTTAATTATTGTTTTTGGACTGCATTATGTGGCTGTTTTATCTTTATTTTCTATTGTTTCAGTTTTTTATTTGAGTCAATAAGTGGTTCCTACATCTTAGGAGAGAAAATAGCTTTTATTATCCCACATTCCTAATTCTATGGTGATGTGGTTGTGTTATGTTTTGATATTTTGAACTTACTATTTAGTGTATTGCTGCAGTCATTAATAAACTGAATTTCCCTATTTCATCTCAGTATTATTCTCTTCAACATACTTTAGTTTAGTTTTCAATATTATTCTGCCATAAACCATCAAATTGGTAGTAGAGCTATCATCTTACGGGACCTGTGAAAATGGAAACTGAAACAAGTTTCTCACAAGTTGCTCCTCCTGCCTTTGATGGGGACAACTATGACCTTTGGGCAGTAAGAATGGAGTCTTACCTAGAAGCTTTGGACCTTTGGGAAGCCGTGGAAGAGGATTATGAAGTTCCTCCGCTTCCGAATAATCCAACCATGGCTCAGTTAAAAAATCACAAGGAGAAAAAAACTAGAAAGGCAAAGGCAAAAACATGTCTTCTTGCCGGTGTTTCACAAACTGTTTTCACCAGAATCATGACGCTCAAAACAGCCAAGGCCATCTGGGACTATTTGAAGGAAGAATACGCAGGGGATGAGAGGACTCGAGGCATGCAAGTGCTGAACTTGATGAGGGAATTCAAATTGCAGAAAATGAAAGAGTCTGAGACAATTAAAGATTACTCAGATAGATTACTTTCCATTGCAAACAAGGTTAGGTTACTCGGAACTCAATTTGCTGATTCGAGGATCGTAGAAAAAATTTTGGTTACAGTACCAGAGGGATACGAAGCATCAATAACGGCTTTGGAGAACACAAAAGATCTGTCCACAATCACTTTAGCAGCAGTGTTGCACGCCTTGCAAGCCCAGGAGCAACGAAGGCTTATGAGACAGGATCATGTGGTGGAAGGTGCTTTACAAGCCAAGCATCATGAAGTTGGAAGTACCGCAAACAACCCATGAAAAGACAAAGGTAAAAAGAAAAGTTATCCCTCTTGCAAGCACTGTGGCCTCGACGGTCACCCACCGTTTAGATGTTGGAGAAGACCAGACGCAAAGTGCAGCAAGTGCAATCAGCTAGGACATGAAGCTATAATTTGCAAAAGCAAAATTCAACAACATGAAGTCAATGCCCAGGTTGTAGAGCAAGATGAAGAAGATCAGATTTTTGTGGCAACGTGCTTTTCAACTAAAAGTAGTTCAGAATGCTGGCTGATTGATAGTGGTTGTACAAACCACATGACATATGATAGAACTCTCTTCAAAGATTTGAAGCCTACTCAAATCTCAAAAGTCAGAATTGGGAATGATGGCTATATTTCTGCAAAAGGAAAAGGAACTGTGGTAATTTCAACGAGTTCAGGTATAAAGACAATCTTAGATGTTCTTTATGTACCTGATATTGACCAAAATCTGCTTAGTGTAGGCCAATTGATTGAAAAAGGATTTAAAGTATCTTTTGAAAATCAACTTTGTCTAATCTTCGACACCACTGGTCGGGAGATTCTAAGGGTTAAGATGAGAGGTAAAAGCTTCTCATTTGATCCAATTGAGGAGGAGCAGAGTGCTTATTTTACTGAAGTCAGTCCCACTGAACCGTGGCATAAGCGACTTGGTCATTGTCATATTCAAAGAATGATGAACATGAAGAATAATGATATGACAAGAGGTCTACCGGTGCTTTCTAATCATTTGCCAAATTGTAATGCTTGTCAATTTGGTAAACAAATCAGAAAACCATTTCCAAAAACTGTTTGGAGAGCCTCTCAAAAGCTGCAACTCATTCACACTGATGTGGCAGGACCTCAAAGAACACCGTCATTACAAGGTAGTATGTACTTTGTTCTCTTCATAGATGATTTTACAAGAATGTGCTGGATTTTTTTCTTGAAATTTAAGCATGAAGTGGCTGGAGTATTTGTAAAGTTCAAGAATATGGTTGAAACTCAAAGTGGCTGCAAGATTCAATTTCTAAGATCCGATAATGGGAAGGAGTATACATCAACACAGTTTAATTTATTTTGTGAAGAAGCTGGCATTGTACATCAACTCACAACTCAATACACTCCGGAGCAAAATGGAGTTAGTGAAAGGAGAAATAGATCCATAATGGAGATGGCTAGATGCATGTTGCATGAGAAAGACTTGCCAAAACAATTTTGGGCAGAAGCAGCCAACACGGCTGTTTATCTTCAAAATCGACTTCCCACAAAGGTTGTGAAAGATAAAACTCCTTTTGAGGCTTGGTATGGGTATAAGCCTTCACTAACCTTTCTTAAAGTGTTTGGTTGTGTTTGTTTTGCACATGTTCCACAAGTTAAGCGTGATAAACTTGACAAGAAAGCAATTCCAGGAATTTTTGTGGGATATAGTTCTGTTTCAAAAGCCTACAAGGTGTATCATCCTCAAAGTGGAAAGATGACTGTCTCTAGAGATATGCATTTTAATGAAGATCAACAATGGGACTGGAAGAATCCTAAAAAAACAATTGGATCTTTCAATGATATTGAAGATGATTATCTTGAAAAGCAAACAACAAAGTTGTGTGAGAACGAATTAGAAGATGATCCTCCCATTAGAGGCACAAGGCTGCTGTCAGATATCTATCAAAGATGCAATGTTGCAGTATGTGAACCTGCTTGTTGTGAAGAAGCACTAAAAGATCCAAAATGGAAAAATGCAATGGAGGAGGAGATGTCAATGATTCAAAAAAACAAGACATGGGAACTCGTTGACAAGCCTGAAGATAGAAACATCATTGGAGTTAAATGGGTTTTCAGAACAAAGCTTAATGCAGATTGCTTGATCAATAAATACAAGGTCAGACTCGTAGTTAAAGGGTATGCACAAATTTTTTGTGTTGATTATTCTGACACTTTTGCACCTGTATCAAGATTAGATACAATTAGATTGGTGTTAGCAATTGCTGCACAAAAAGGCTGGAAAATATTCCAGTTAGATGTTAAATCATCTTTTTTAAATGGAGATTTACAAGAAGAGATATATGTGGAGCAGCCAGAGGGATTTGCGGTGCAAGGTGGAGAAGATAAAGTCTATCTTCTTAAGAAGGCCCTTTATGGCTTAAAACAAGCACCAAGGGCTTGGTACAGTAAGATAAATGATCACCTATTGAGCATAGGTTTTGAAAAAAGTTTATCTGAGTCCACTCTTTATGTGAAACATAAGGGTAAAAATTCTCTCATAATTTCCCTCTATGTTGATGATCTTTTAGTAACCAGAGATGATACAAGGCTTGTTGAGGAATTCAAACAAGAAATGATGCAAGCTTTTGAAATGACAGATCTTGGGTTGATGACATTTTTCCTTGGAACTGAGATCAAGCAAAATGAGAATGATGTGTTCATCTACCAAAAGAAGTATGCAAAGGAAATATTGAAAAAAATTTAGATGGAGGAGTGCAAAACAGTTAGCACACCAATGAACCAAAAGGAGAAGTTGAGCAAGGAAGATGGGTTTGACAAAGTTGATGAAGGATACTATAGGAGTCTTATTGGATGTTTAATGTATCTCACTGCAACAAGGCCAGACATTCTATTTGTTGTAAGTATTCTCTCTCGATTTATGCATTGTGCTAGTGAAATGCATTTAAAAGCAGCAAAAAGAATACTGAGATATATTAAGGGCACTGTTGATTATGGTGTCAAATTTGAGAGCTGTCCAACATTCAAGTTGTGTGGATTCTATGATAGTGACTGGGCTGGATCCATTGATGACATGAAGAGTACCTCTGGATATTGTTTCAGTCTAGGCTCAGGAGTTTTTTCATGGTGCACAAAGAAGCAAGAGACAGTAGCACAATCCACTGCAGAAGCCGAATTCATAGCAGCAACAGCAGCTGTAAATCAAGTTGTGTGGCTAAAAAAGATTTTATTTGATTTACATCTCCAACAAAATCATAAGATAGAGGTATTTATTGACAACCATGCAGCAATTGCAATTTCAAAGGATCCTGTATGTCATGGGAAGACTAAACATTTTAACATCAAGCTCTATTTTTTAAGAGAAATGCAGCAAAATGGAGAAGTGACTTTGGTTTATTGCAAGTCAGAGGATCAATTGGCAGATTTGTTTACAAAGCCACTTCCTGTCAGCAAGTTTGAGTTTTTAAGGCAGAAAATTGGAGTTTGCAGATCCTAAAGCAAGGAGGAGTGTTAATTATTGTTTTTGGACTGCATTACGTGGCTGTTTTATCTTTATTTTCTATTGTTTCGGTTTTTTATTTGAGTCAATAAGTGGTTCCTACATCTTAGGAGAGAAAGTAGCTTTTATTATCCCACATTCCTAATTCTATGGTGATGTGGTTGTGTTCTGTTTTGATATTTTGAACTTACTATTAAGTGTATTGCTGCAGTCATTAATAAACTGAATTTCCCTATTTCATCTCAGTATTATTCTCTTCAACATACTTTACTTTAGTTTTCAATATTATTCTGCCATAAACCATCAGGAACCACTATAATTCTCTTGTGTCGATTTTTTTCTTTTCCCTTCTCTTTATTTTTCTGCATGTTGTTCTTACCTTCATCATAACTTTCAAAGAAAAATAAAGGAATCCACAACATCTCTAAAATAACCAAAAAAATCTCATAACCTAATTCACCCCCCTCTTAGGTTGCACTCTTAAACTTACAATTGGTATCAAAGCGGGTTATATGTAACCTGTTCCTAAAAGATCAAGAATGGCTTTCGCAAATCCGACTTTTAGAGATGGTGGTAGTAGTAACAAGCCTCCATTGTTCAGTGCTGAATATTTTGATTTTTGAAAAATCCGTATGAAGGCACATTTAGAAGCACAAGGAGATGGTATATGGAAGGCTGTTGTTGATGGACCATTTATTCCTATGAGTGTTGTAAATGGTGTAGGCACACCCAAAATCCAAAGTTCTTGGGATGAGGATGATAAGAAAAAAGTACTCAACGACAAAAAGGCAATCAATATACTTCAAAGTGCACTTAGCATGGATGAATTTTTCCGTATTTCAACATGTGAAACGGAAAAGGAAATATGGGATACATTGGTGGAAACTCATGAAGGAACTGCTGAAGTTAAAAGATCTAGATTGAACACCTTGAGTCAAGAATATGAATTATCCACAATGCAGCGCGGAGAATCAATCCTCAACTTGCAAAAAAGATTCGTGCATTTGACAAATCATTTAAAAGTACTTGGAAAAACATTCTCTAATGATGAATTAAATCTCAAAGTTCTGAGATCATTGACAAGAGAATGGCAACCAAAGGTAACATCAATATCAGAAAAGAAAAGTCTCTCCAAAATGACTTCTGTAACATTATTTGGTAAACTACAAGAACATGAAATTGAACTTGGAAGATTGGAAAAGCATGAAGTGCAAGAGAAGAAATACAAAAGTCTCGCCTTAAAATCTAAAGCAAGAGATTATGATAGTAATGATGAAGAGTCTCAATCGGAAAGTGAAGAAGATGATGATGTAGAAGTACTTGTCAAGAAACTTAAGGAATTATTGAAAAGAGACAAAACAAAGAAATTTGATAAAGGAAAGAAATTTAATGACGAATCCACTTCCACACAAAATATCACTTGTTATGAATGTGGGAAACAAGGACACATAAAGACGGATTGTCCAAAACGTGCAAAGAAAAGTAGTTTCAAAAGAAGAAAGGAGTCAAAGCCCAAAAGAGCCTATATTGCATGGGATGATAATGAAGTAAGTTCATCATCCGACTCGAAGAGCGAAGAATATGCAAAACTTGCATTAATGGCATCACATCATTCTGATGATGAATGTGAAGAGGTTAGTAGTAAATCTTCTTCTTATGATAATGATTTTCAAGGTGCTATTAATGAATTACTCAATGAATGTAAAATTCTATATAAAACGGTGTCAACACAAAAGAAACAAATTCAATTTCTTGAAGAAAAGATTGACACTATGGAAATGAATTTTGAAATTGAAAAACAAAGTTTTCTTGAAAAAGAAAAACAAAATTTTACATGCAAAGAGTGTGATTCACTTTCCTTCCAAATTGTCCAGTTGAAAAGAGTTCTTGAAAGGTATGAAAAAGGACAAATTGGATTGGACAATATCCTTAGTCAACAAAGACATTCTAATGATAAAAGTGGACTTGGTTATTCTAAATTTGACAAACCAAATAAAACAATCTTTGTTAAGGAAATTGATCAATCCACCAAAGAGAAAGTGGATAAAGCACAAAAAGTTAATCATAATATTAAGAAGATATCTAAAAAGAAATCTTATGTTCCTAGATATAGAAGTAATTTTGTTCCTACTTATTTTTATTGTGGTATAAGTGGCCATACACCTAATGCTGCTTGATATGTAAGAAACTTTAGTGTACCAAGTGGGCATTATGTGTGGGTAAAGAAAGGAACCAATTATGAAGGACCCAAAGCAATTTGGGTACCTAGAAAAACTTAATTTGTTTTGTAGGTTTGCTTGAAGACCACTACAAATCTATGGTATCTTGAATCTTGATAGTGGTTGGTCTAAGCATATGACGGGAGATATACACAAATTTTCAAATCTTTTTTTGAATACACAAATTTTCAAATCTTTTTTGAATAAACAAATTTTCAAATCTAGTGTTTAAAGTCAAGGATTATGTCACTTATGGAGACAACAACAAAGGAAAATTCTTGGCGTATGCAAAGTTGGAGCACCACCTTTCACATCCATTGAAGATGTTCTTAATGTTAAAGGATTAAAAGTACAATCTTCTAAGTATAAGCCAACTTTGTGACAAAGGCTTCAAAATCAAGTTTACCAAGGATGAATGCTTGATTAAAGATGAAGCCAATCATGAGGTAAAACTCAAAGGTAAAAAAATTAATAACATTTTCATGATTTTCTTAGATGATCCACCTTTGAAAGTAAAATGTCTCATGATAAACAACAATGACACATGACTTTGGCATAAAAGGGCAGCTCATATTCATATGAATCATTTAAATTAGTGAAACGTAATATAGTTATTGATTTGCCAAAGATTAAGTTTGTTAAAAGATAAATTATGTGAGGCATGTTTAAATATGGCTTTTGTCTTTCAAATTGAATCTTCTAAAGTTAATGTTGCATTTATGCTTGTCTAGACATTTATGCTTAAAATTTCCTATGTTTAAATTACTTATGTTATTTGGATGATTATGTTTATATACATTTATTCTTGGATTTTCTTTCACTTTTACCCATCTTTCCCTTCTTTTTGATAATGTCAAAAGGGGGAGAAGGATGTATATATGTATGTGTGTTTTCCTTGTCTCCTTGATATCCAAGTACATCATGAATTTTCAAATGAACACAAGTCATCGATTAAGGGGGAGATATTCATGATTCATCCTAGGGGGAGTATTACGGAAAACTCACAAACATCAAGTATGCATTTGTCATCATCAAAAAGGGGGAGAATGTGAAGACAAGCTTCTAGATTGAAGTTATTTTGATGAAGACAAATATATGAAAAGAAGAAAAAGATTGATTATGTTCAAGTGCTCAAGGTTGAAGAAATTCAGTTTATCACATGAAGATGTTGATCAAGTTATGGGGAATAATCTTAGGTACAATATGCAATTCATTGTTATAAGCTTTAGGTGCTCACAAACTTTCATCTAAACCTGTTGTTTCCGTGGTTCAAAATCGTTAAAAATAATTTTCAGCCACCGAAGATATTACTGGATTGAGTCGCGGGTCGATACGCTTTCTTTAAGACGTTTCGTGGCACTGCCCAAAATTGTGCAAGGCAGACGATCAACCACGAAGTCCCCAGGATAAAACAGCCCAGTTCTACTAATACCGATAAATACTGCACTGTAGATATCGCGCAAGAATTACACCCTCAAATATGGTACTCAAAACCATTGCGCTGTGGTTTTAAGTCATTCTAATATGGTACTATGACCATTCTAATATGGTACTGAGACCACTCTCTTATGGTACTTGAACCATTCTTAAATCAAAGGGATTATGGTACTATGACCATTCTTAACTTGAAGGAACTGTGATACTTTGACCACTCTAAAGACAAATTAATACTAATACAAGTACTAATATGAAAAGGTCTGATTCTTACTTGTGTAAATTATCAACAACCTTACTGGTTAACACAATAAAGAATTAGACAAAATCTAGTCCACTTAGTTGTTGATAGGAAATAAAAGCTTATAGTCTATTTCTTCACAATCCATATAGTCATATAATTCACGGTTTATGAACCACACAAACTATCTGATACTATCACTTGATAAAAACAAATGATAAAAGGTAATCATAAATCAATTAGCAAAAACTCTATGAAATAATGACATATATTCAATTAGTCTATATATGAACCGAATGATATAAAGCATGAGTACAACATTCGGTTTCTTAACTAATGCCATTATCCAAACCGTATAAAAGATGAAAATGAGTATACCAACCTCACTGGCTGAGCATGATCGAAATTGATTAGGCAACTTTGGTTTTTGAGGTTTTCTCTACAATCTACCCATTTTCCATGTTAAGCTTTCCACTAGTGATTGATATATTGTGAGTGCACAACCAAAATTTGCCAAAACTAGTTGAATACCCTTTTTCAATGTGACTAATCTTGTGTTCATGTGGCGAACTCTGTGTAACAAGGAACGGTTGGTACTTCCCTTTTTTCTTTTGTGAGCCGCCACTTTAATATGGTGTTATTATAAATTAGGGTTAATATTTTTTCAACCCACTTAATAGTTAACACTTATATATTAAAAGAAAATATCAAATGCTTCTTAATAGTAACACATGCTTGACCTTTTCTACTACTATTTCTATTATTAATTTTATACTCAAAATACACATTAGTATTTAATACATACTAATATGTTCTAGTACCCGATGTGGGACTCAAATATTTTATTTTCAATTCACACATAATGTGCTATTTGTTCCAACAAAACCTTTCTAAAGTTACTATAATAATGTTGCATGATTCCCATCCAAAAAGGTTTTAACTTAGAATTTTTTCAAGTTTTTTAAGCAGGTAAATCGATTTACCTAAACAGGGAAATCGATTTACCTACAGTCTGTTGTTTCTGAAATGCTATTTTTCAAAGAGGGAAATCGATTTACCTTGACAGGGAAATTGATTTACCAACACTCTGTTGCTAAATTTTTGACAGGTAAATCGATTTACCACACAGGGAAATCGATTTAGGGTCAGTTTGGTAAAAATAAGCTATAAGCTAGCTGATAGCTGATAGCTGAAAAGCTAGCTTATAGCTGATAGCTGAAAAGCTAGCTTATTGAAATTAAAGTGTTTGGTAAAATTAGCTTTTAAAGTGGTTATTAAATATAAAATTACATAATTGATAGTGGGTAGTTTATTTTTTAAAGTGGGTAGTTATTAAATTAAAGGGTAAAAATGGAATAAAGTGTAAAAAGCTATAAGCTATAAGCTCAAATGCTACTTGAAATAGCATCTGAAAAAAAGCTATAAGCTAGTACAAAAAGCTTGTTACCAAACACCTCTAATTTTTTGAAACAAGCTTATAAGCTCATATAATAAGCTATAAGCTAGCTTATTTATGTTACCAAACAGAGCCTTACCCTGTGCAATTTTGAAACTTCTTTTAACGTTAAAAAGGAAAGGGAAATCGATGTACCTGGTAATGAAAATCGATTTACCTCTGCATCCATTTGAAAATTCTTATACGTAAACACACCTTTTCATTATTATACCTCTTCCAAATCATTGCAATTGTATTTTCAAAGAGGTATCATTTTCTATATAAATATACATCAGAATTTTCTCAAAAACAATGAATCACTTTCATTAACTTTTTATAACAATTCTCTGTACAAACTTTTACAAAACTCTTTGAAACTTTCCTGCTAACTTTCGTAACAGATAAAAGTTTCTTGAGCACTTAGTGTTTATCATTCTGAATTGTTATATTAAGTGAAAACAAATTATTGGAATTTTGTTGTATCAAAATTCTCTTGTACTCAAACTCTTGTATAAAATTCAGATTAGTGTGAATACCTTGCTGTCCAGGATTGTTGGAAGCAAGAGAGTGAAAACGAGAGGATTGTTCTCTTGTTTCACTTTGTAGAGATTATAAGGGGAATCACCTTGCTGTCCAGGATTATTGGAAGCAAGAGAGTGAAAAAGAGAGGATTGTCTCTTGTTTCACTTTGTAGGGAATCACCTTGCTGTCCAGGATTGTTGGAAGCAAGAG
Source organism: Trifolium pratense (assembly GCF_020283565.1). NCBI lineage: Eukaryota > Viridiplantae > Streptophyta > Magnoliopsida > Fabales > Fabaceae > Trifolium > Trifolium pratense. The sequence continues at coordinate 41,997,312 of NC_060064.1, read as the reverse complement.
AGTGAAAAAGAGAGGATTGTTCTATTGTTTCACTTTATAAAGATCATAGTGAAATCCTTCACAGGGTGTGAAGGGAGTGGACGTATCATTAAGGGAACCACTATAAATCTCCTGTGTCCATTTTCTCTTTCCCTGCACTTTTATTTTTCTGCACTTTATTCATATATTCATCACAAACCTTCAAGAAAAATAAAATTACCATAACATCTCTAAAAATAAACAAAAAGTCTCATAACCTAATTCACCTCCCTCTTAGGTTGCACTCTTAAACTTACAAATAATAATTATTAAATATAAACAGGCCGGCCTATCAGGCTTTGTAGGCTTTTTTAAAAGCCCGAGCTTGACATATTTATGTAAATAGGCTCTTTTCAAAGTCTGAGCCTAGCATTCTTAATAAACAGGCCAGGTCAGACTTAAACAAGTCAGGCCGAAGGCGCCCGTAGGCCGCCTGGCATCCCAACCCTACTTACAACCCATGTAATTGCCACATACATTTCTTTTGTCATCATATAATCAAAATTCAACTCCAAACATTTTAAGTGTAATATAATAAATAAAAAATTACATTACCTCAAAATATTTTCTCATCTAAACACACTCTAACGAAATTTTTTAGAAAAATCTAACTTAAAATCAACATTATAATGTGTAAGTTTTAATGATATTTACCATTTCATTTTGCGAACTAAAAACAAAGATTTATGAACCATTAGGTTTGATATAGTGATGAGAGATTTGAATAATATACGTATGTTATGGGTTCGATCCTCTGCTTTATTGTAAAAGAAAAAATCTGAATAATATATAAGTGTTGAGTATAAAGCAAAATATGAGTGGAATGTCAAATACCCCCCTAAAATTTTAAATTCGTCAAATACCCTCATAAAATTTGGAAATAGACAAATACCCCATAAAATTATAAAACGTCAATCAAATTGCCCCATGCTTTGTTTTCTCGGTCTATTTTGATGATGTGACTGTTAACTGCATACGTGCCACGTCACATGAGGTGGGTAATTGATCAGGATACACATCACATAAGAGTAATTGACTAAAATCTGCAAAATCAGAGGGCTAATTGACTGAAATTAGAGCAATTAGCCCATTGGTTTTGCAAATTTTAGTCAATTATTACTTGTGACGTATATCATAATCAATTTCCCAGGATACACGTCTATTTTGATGATGTGATTGTAATGTGACACCACGTTGGCAGAGGCCACTCATGCAGTTAACTGTCACGTCTTCAAAATAGACTCAGTAAACGGAGCAGAAGACAATTTGATTGACATTTTACAATTTCAAGAAGTATTTACCCATTTCTAAATTTCAGGGATATCTGACAAATTTCGAGATTTCAAGGGATCTTTACGCTCGTAAAATAGACTAGAGGGGAAAAAAAAAGCAAAGGTGCAACGTGTCATAAATTTATAGTTCACGGTGACAATGAAACATTACTTTTAGCCTTTGTCGCAAGTTCATCGTGAAAAAAAAAAAGAAAGATGAAAACCTACGAAGCTTGTTGTTGTTGTTGTTGTTGTTGTTGTTCTCATCACAGGGTCCTTCACGGACACCATAACACAATCTTGTCCCAAAAAGGAACAATTACAAACCCACAAATTTTTTCCATAATCTGAAAATGGGTCGTCGTCAAAACGACTCAGATTTCGGTAAATCAACCCTTTTCATTCTCTTCTTAATAGGTACAATCTCCTGTTCCGCGGTGTACCTTTTCCTTACTGTGGTCTTTGGTTCAATCCATGAATCCATGCCATCCATGCAGGATGTGACATTGGTTGAAAATTTTGATTTTGATGATTTGTTGAGTGAAGAAGAAGGAAAATGTTGTAAAGGGGTTGAACATTTGGAACTTTGGGGTGAAGCTGTAAAATGGGGTGATAAATTTAAGGTTAATTCTTCTGAGGATTGTTGTATGGCTTGTAAGAATATGTGTGGTGGTAGTGGTGGTGGACGTTGTTTGTGTAATTCTTGGGTTTGGTGTGGTGATAGAGATGCTTGTGGACCTAGATTTGGCGAGGTATTGTTGCAATTCTATCTTCTTCTATTTTGGTGTTAATACTATACTTCATAATTCATAATTGTGTATTTTGGTTCCATTTCAAAATTGTTTCTAGTCGGTATGATTGATTTTGACATGTTTGTATATTCTCGAGTAGAATTGATTATAACATCAAGCTAGAATATGGAGATTTTTCTTCACAATTGATTATTTAGGGCCCATTTGGAATGACATATTTTTGAGGTTATGCAAAACAACTTATACAAATAAATAAGCTTTTATGTATTATTTATAAGTTTGTTAAGGTATTTTATGAAATCATAGCTTATGAAGATACAATTTTTTACTAGTGAGAACTTATAAATTAACATAAAAGCTTATTTATTTGCATAAGTTAAAAAATAAGCTAATCCAAACGGGCCATTATTGTTCCATGACCCTGATAGCTACCTATCTTATTAGTAATAAATAATAATGCTTTCAATTTTTGCCTAATTTCCAATTGGTTTTTATTAGAATTATATTTTTCTGTTTACTTAATACTTGACATAATGAACTTGTAGAGAAGATTATCTCAAACATCATTTTTGATAGATATGAATCTTGGTGGTTGGTGTAGTCCCTTTTTGCTGTAACTGAACTATACTCATATATGGATTATGATTTATATTACTTGGTTTGACACTATAATCATTATAAAGATTAACTTTTTTAGCATCTGTAGCTTATTATTGTTGCTTGAAATGTAAAATTGTGTAAGGATTGGAAATTCATGTCTCTTAGGCATAGAATTTTATATGCACTTTATATAGTGTTATACCATTTTCTTCTTTCATTTCAGTGTTGGTTAAAACGACAAAAAGATGCTTTAAACCCTGAACGAGTAGACCCAGGAAATGAAAATATGTGGACTTCTGGATTTGTCTTTGATAAGGGCGAGGTGAGAATATTGTGTTATTGTAATTATTTCTCGCATTATTTTATATGCATTTACAAAAGTATTACATCTTTCATTCACTACAAGTTATTCCAATCCAACAATGTTTTGAGAATCCAGCTTTACGCTATAATCACTTCATTCTAAGAACTGGATATGTATTAATGAATTTTGTTTTTTCATGATCTTGAAAACTGTCCATGAGTACATTTAATTTGTAAGCAATGTTTTATGTCATGATAATGGTTTTTGTTCTGTGCTTTTCTTTACGCTATGTGATTGTTACATATTTATTTTTGTTACATACTTATCTTTTTATTATATATTTATACTTTTAGGGGGTTGTTGGTTTGGAAACTGACTATGGAATTCTTCGAATAAAAGTAAGTATTTCTCTACATGTCTACTTTGTTGTTTGTCTATGATGCTCATTGCACATTTTACCTTCTTATTTTGCACTGAAAATGCTTAATATGTCTTGCATTTTATCATATTTTCTATTGTCTATTTCATAATATTTAATCTGGCAAATGAGATATGTCCCTATCTAAAAAGCATGCAATTATCTGTAGATTGCTTATTTGGTTCTCAATGTGTTTGTGCATGTATGTGTCTAAGGCAGAGGGACAAAAAATTTACAATAATAAAGGAATTTTTTGAACTTATGATTATACTTCGTTTGGTTGATAAAATTCCCTGCTGATATCACCAGCCGAAGGTTTGAGCAGCATGGATTAAAGACATTTTATTGGGAAGAAGATCACTTTGAATACAATATATATAAAAATCTTTAAGGGTAGTTTTTTTTGTTGTTGTTGCATTTAAGCTTGGGATGCAGGTGCGCTAAAGTTGCTAGGAACATGGTTTCGTACTTGGGTTAGTAAAAGTCCAATTTGTTAACCAGAGTTCAGGACATGTTCGATATTAAAGTGCAAGTTCCTATAGACAAAAAGTGACTCATAAACTAGTGTTGTCAAATAGCGGCTTCAATGGTGTGGAACTTGAAAAAATCAGTATCGTTCCACAATAGTTATTTACACAAAGGTCTTGTCAAATAGCAGCTACAACAGCGCTATAGCATTGTAGCCTAGGTGAACTCGAGCAAACCCATTTTCTGTGATCCGCGATTGACAACACTGGTATAAACAGTACCGAGAAATAGTTATATCTTGAACATATTGCTTACAAGTTACATCATTACATCCTCGTCTTTTGCTCATACTTTCCTTTAGTTGGAGAGTGGCTGTGTCGGAGGGGGTAGTTAGATTTGAATTCTGCTTGTAGTTTTGCCCTTGTGAGATATGGATTCTATCATTTCTAGGTATCGGTAATGTTGTTAATGTGACTTATAATGTTGTTTCATAGTCGACATCTTGTTACAATGGCTTGAATGCTTACTGATATATGATTTCTGATAATCTAATGTTAATCTGGTTTTTAATAGATAGTTTGAATTGAAAGCTGGAAACTGAAAAATTGTAATGTCATCCCAATTAGTTTTTATCTATTTTTATTACTTGAGTTATATTTCCTAAACATTTTATGAACTTTCATTGCTACAGCTTTTGCCAGACTGTGCTCCACATTCTGTTGCCTACATTCTTGAACTGTTGGCGTTGCCTCATTGTATTGGTTGCCAGATTTATCGTGCTGAAAGTCGGGGAAGTTTTTGGGATGCTCAGGGAAACCATATAAAAAAGGTAAGGTTCATCATGTGATTACGAGATCATAGGTATACGTTGTAAAATCAACCTTTCGAAAATACAAAGACTTTAAAATAGAGCTATAGTGGATCCAACCCTTTCCTAGACTTTGCAACTTTTACTTACACAAATGATTATGCAAAATCTTGCATGTATCCTTTCCCCTTTTTATGGTCTTAACCCTTCGGTTCCGAGGGGAAGGGGAGCCTATCAATCTAGAGTTCGGTTGTCAGGTAAGTAAAGTCTAACAAAGGATTGTTTTAGTCAGTATTTGAACTCGGGTTCTCCCGAACAATTTGTCTTTCCCCCTTTTAGATACCTAATGCGTGCTTGTTTTGAAATTAGAATTTAAGCACTACGATTGTAGTTTAATATTTGAATTTGAATGATGTAGGCTAAATTTGGACCTCCTTTTGCTCTAATTCAAGGAACATTGGAATCCCATGAATTTATGTTCAAAGATATTCCAAAAGAACATTGTCCTGCCATAAAACGAGGGTCTGTGGCATGGGTTGGTTCTGGTCCAGAGTTCTTCATCAGTCTTGCTAATCACAAGGAATGGAGAGATCAATATACTGTGTTTGGCTATGTTCTATCTAAAGATATGGAAATTTTAGAGAAAATTTCTCAGCTTCCAACTAAATCAGATGTTTGGAGTAACATTGCTGTCTCTATCTTGGAAAACCCAGTTATTTTACGGTTTCGAAGAATACACACATGAGCCATGAGGCGCATAATCTGTTAGATTGTTCATTGTTCCATTCATTCTCTCATAAATTTCTTTTCCCTTTATTAAGTGATCACGGTTTATCTATCAATCAAGGCGATACATGAAGGGATCTCGTCTCAAGTTCCTTCTCTACATGCTCGAATGCATAAAAAGGGATTCAAATAATTTAGGTATTCTGACGCCAAAATTATAGCTGATTCAGATTGCAAAACAATTAGAGTTAGGTATGCTGCTTCAACTAGTTTTTGATAGGTATGTGACTTTGAGGAATTTTCGTGATTTGTTTTTCTTTCTTTTCCTTTGAAGAAACTAATATAGATGTAAAAGAAAAAGAATGCATAGAGAAAATGAAAATAGGCTCTAAAGACACCAGAAGCATTAGTAGATTTTTTTTATACACTTTCGTGTACTTTTCTTTCTTTCTTTTTCACGGCAATATTTTAGGTCTTTGGCAGCACTGCTCTACCGACCAAGCAACGAATCTTGCGCTAGGACTTGGGAATCTAAAGCTAATTTGTGATCAAATGCTGATAAATTTAAATTTGTCAATGCGTTTAAACTTATTAGTATTTGGACATAATTTAGTAGTAGATTCCCAAGTGGATAAAAAAGCAAAAGCTACAGCTTAATTTTAATCACCTTATTCACAGAACCATGTTAAACTAGTGATCTGTTCTAAGTTGTAGTTTTGCCTTGTTCAGTTGTTCTTTTGATAGTTGTAAAATTAGCACAATGAGCAATAACTATTGAAGTAGAAGTAGAGGCATGAGTTAAAGAACTTATACTCTAACTTTCTTAAATGAGCATTCTTTGTTTCAATGAGCAATGAGCACAATGAGCAATAATCCCTCCGGTTCATATTATAGAATGTTTGATGTATGTAGTCCATATATTATAGATTGGTCAGAAAAGTCTATATGCTTGGGATTTTTTCTGGATAAGTAATGAAATATCAATTTATTGCTCTTGGAGCTGTAATGAGCACAAATACTATATTATAACATATTTTTCTCGTGACTCATTTTTGTGTGTTTTGTTTATTTGCCTTCAAAACCTTCCTTTCTGGTCGATCCCCAGCCGGTGCATATGGAGAAATATTTGTTGGGAGAGGTCAACCCCTTAAATGAATCTCAGTTACCTCGAGGGAATTAGTCTCTGCAGTTGCGCGCGGATGGTACCTTTAATTTAAAAAAAAAAACCCTCCTTTCTGGTAATATATCCCAAACATTTACATCACAAGATAAATTAGTATTATAGAAGTATTCAACATCAATTTTTAAATATTGCAAGACAAATCAGTAGTATTAACAATTTTAAAAAATACTAATAAAGGTATCTAATAATTTGAAAGAAGAGGTAAAGAAATCTACTAGTTTGTAACCTACTACTTCAGTGATAATAATGATAACTAGACTCTTACCCGTGCGATGCACGAGTGTTATTTGTTGTTTATAATATAACGTCAACTAAAAAATTTAAATTATTGAAGGAGAAATGACCTATAGTTGAAACTTGAAATTAAAAAAAAAAAAAAAACACCGTGAACAATACTTTTTTTTAGGCAAGGACATACATAGTTCATAAGTTGTTTTTTTGGTACAAACATAGTTCTTCAAGTTCTTCCAACTTTGTAACCAAAAATCAAACAAACAAATCAATTATTAAGCATAAACAATGTCAATTGCTTGGAGAAACACAATTATAATATAAATCCCGTATACATATAGATCAATTATATCAATCTCTAAATTAAAATCAAAATATATATATAATGCAAACATAAAAAAGTATAAATAAATAAATAAAACAATACACTATTTAATATATATTCCCGTAATAGAAACCCAAAATAAATTGTAGCATATATAAAGGCAATTGCATAATAGTAGTATTACATTATAAATATATAAGCAATCACACCAAATCTTACTTCCATGATGTTAGCAATATCTACCTGGACAAAAATTAAAATAAAGTATTTGTTAGATCAACCAATGTAAATTAGTATATCTACAAAACAAAAGATTTTATAGATATTCAAAGCATATGAATTAAACATACTACTGCAAATATGTTGAATGCAAGTAATTATGGAGGAAACAAAAATAGTTAAAATGATGAACTATTACCTAATACCATGTGCAAGCACGTTAAAAAGGAACAAAATGAAAAAATAAGAAGAATGAAGAAGTGAATGTGAATGGAAGATAAAAAAAACATAGGTAAAGAAGAAAAACAATTCTTTCCAAATGACTCGGGTGATGGAAAAAATTGAAAAAGAAACAAAGAAATAGAAAAGTATTTACAATGTCCACCAGAAAGATATGAAATTAAATTTGTACAACTTTTCATTGTTTCAAAAAAAACTTTTTATTGGAAACCATTAGATTTCTTGGTAATTAAATTGGGCATATGAAAAGGATAATGGTGTATGAATAGAAATGAAATGAAATGGCATATGAATGCTTGAGATTAATTAAATGTGGCATGTGACAAATCATTAGAAATAATGTGGCATGTGGCTAAATAAATAAAAATTAATTACAAATTTACAATTGTTAATTTTTTTATTATTTATTTTTTAAAGAAAATGATTTAAAAGCTATGATTGGTTAATACATTTAGGGTTAGGATTAATGGTAGGAGAACTATTTAGGATTTATATATATAGATATAGATGCTAATAAAGGTATCTAATAATTTGAAAGAATATTCTGCTTGAGTGGCTGGCTTGAAGCTACAACAAGAAAGGCCGGGCCTTTTATTGCTCTTCTCTTGTCCCCTCGGGCTTATTATATAAAATAAAGGCAAGCGGTGGAACTTGAAAACTATCAATGCTTTTCTCCCTGTCTTTCCACTCATATAAAAAGAATTAATCTCGGATACGTACCTCTATTTCAAATTATAAGTAATTTTTAACAATTTTATATAAATTAAAAAATACAATTAATATTTTAACATAAAGGAAAATTAATAATTGTTTTATAAAATTATGAAATGAGAAATATAAATTGAAAAAATGAGAATAATAGATAGCAAAGAAAATACTAATAACTTGACAAAAAAAAAAAAACTAATAAGTGCTCTTAATCACTTGTTAAGAACCAAATATAGAAAAGAATAGTTTATAAATTTTAGCTCAACCGACAAATATTGGTATTACTACGTTGAATGCTTTTATTCGAACTCGTCGCCACTGGGGAGGCACAAAAGCACACGACACTTTAACTCTCTAATTGTTGTGGTGTGTCCCCCCCCCCCCCCCCACACAACTCTTTCCCTCAGTGGTATGAGGTTTTGTACGCAATCCTCGCTCGCTTCCACTTCAAAAATGCTGCTTATATAGGATGATATGCTTTTCGTTTGACCATACCATTCCTCGCTTGCTATCATGCCACTGTCCAATCTGTGAGTCCATATTATGGAATATAATTCCCAAGCAAAGGATTGAAATCTTCTAGTTACATGTGAGTAGAGTAGTATTTTTCACTTTTTCTACCACAAAATAAAAATATACAAAGGAGTACGTAATTCAGATTGGTTGTTGGATTGTGACGACACATGAGTTTAGTACTCAATCACGAAAATGTGATGACGTGAACCACCTAAAATCCTTAATTGCCAATTTAACAAAGGGAAATTTTTTTTAGGCTAGTGATTAAAAATTTCACCTTTAAATAAATAAGTGGAGTGTCTAAGATTTGAATCCCGATCTATTTTATATTTGTTCTAGTATATCTTAATAATTATTTTCACTACTTCATTTTTTTTGGTAGAATTTTCACTACTTCATTATTAATCAAAAAATGAAAGACGTTCAACCACATATAAGTATTTAGTGAACAGTCCCATAAGTCCTAACTCAACTGGTAAAAATGCTGAAATTGTTAGACCGAACGTTGTGATCCAGGTTCGAACCCGGGATCTCACAATTATATGTGAGTTTAATTTTAGTGAATTACCACGTAAAAAAAAAAAAAAAATTTAGTGAACAATATCAAGTCATGTAACCATTTATTTATTTTATGTGTAAAAAACAAAACCATTTATTTTATATTATATAATCTCTTTTTTAAAAAAATGTTAACGTCACTAGAACTTAGTTCAATTAGCGGGAGATTGTATTATATATGCAACGGATCAGAGTTCGAATCCGGTCATCACACTTATCCATGTGAAATTTCAATCCAGTAAACTACTTAACCAAAAATAGAATTAACAACATAGCTTATTTATTCAGATATATATGAATGAATAGCAGTAACACCACACTAATCTTTCTCTCAACTTTTCTCTCTTTTCATTCTTTTATTTTTTGGGGTGGTTTTTGGCGAATTTTGGCCTGAATCACTCCTCAAGATCGTTTTTGTCTCCCTTTTATTTAAATAAGTGGTTATCCAAATAGATTTGCTTTTTTTTTTTTTGTTTTTTTAAGTTTGTCGTCGTCTTATGCGTCGTTCGTTGGTTTTTCATTTCAGTACGGTATTTTGTTGATTCAAATTGACATATTTACCTCAACTCATTACATGTTTGATGAAGATTTGGACGTTAGCGTTGCAAATCCGGTAGTATGGATATTCCTATTACTTTTATTTTATGATATTTATAGACACTTTCATGATACCGTTATATGTTATTAATTTAGGTGCGGCAAAATTGTTTAGATTTATCTTTTTCAGTTTTTAGCTATTTTAAATATGTGATTATATGTTTATTTTTAATTTGAATGAAATGAAAAATAGTTTACACTTACACCACACCCATTTTTATTTTATGGGTTATGTTAACTTGTGCCCTTATGGCACATGTTAAGCTACCTAAAAATAGAAATATAGCATTTAATGATACAAAGAATTTAATGATTAGATAATTGAATACACCACAATTTCAATAAATGTTTTCCACATTTAGCTTCTTAACATGTGCCCTTAAGGGCACAAGTTAACATTCTCCTTATTTTATTTATTATTCATCAGTGAAACAAACCAAACACCTGTTGCCTTGCCACCACACCATCGACCAAAATGAAATCATTAAAAAATATTCCTAAAATTCACTAACCCAAACCAAACCCAACCAAATTTCACCCAGTCACGGATCATATGACAACCAAAACCAAAAAATTGAAACAAATGTTATGTCACCCCACTTAGCGGTCGAGTAACTTTTTTCCTCTTAGCCTAACCAAAACCAAAAGTCCCACACACACAAACAGCTAATTTTGATGATGACGATGATAATAACAAAGAAAAATAAGATTGTTGATGGGCATCATAGTCAGAGAGGTGTGGACCTCTCCACCCTACGGCGCACATTAGCCTTTACTTCCTTCTCACCTAAGCGGTGGTCGTCTCCTCATCCACCCACGTCACCTAATCCTGCCGCACCACCCTCTTTAACCCATCTCCTCACCATGTCACATTATAACAACTACTACTTTTCTTTCTCTCTCTATCTCTTTTCCTCCACCACCTTACACCACCCTCCTCAACAACCTAAATATTATTATTATTATTCATAACTTTCTCTCTTACCCCCCCTCTCTCTATCCTACGCCATGGCTTCTTCACCAACTGACTCCAATCCACCATCCGCCGTTCCTCTCCCTCTCTCCTTACCTGCTCCACCACCACCACCAACAACAACAACCTCTTCCCGCCGTCTTCCTCCTCCTTGCTGGACACCAGAAGAAACATCTGCCTTAATCGATTCATATCGTGACAAATGGTATTCTCTTGGCCGTACGAATCTCAAAGCAATTCATTGGCAAGAAGTTGCTGACGCCGTTACCGCTAAGTGCCCTAACGCTTCACCGACACACAAAACCGCCGTTCAGTGCCGTCATAAAATGGAAAAATTACGTAAACGTTACCGATCTGAGATCCAACGGCTTAGATCTCTTCCTGTTCCCAGATCTCGTTCTTCTTCTTCTTGGGTTCATTTTAAATCTATGGATTCTATGGAAAAAGGTCCTTCTCCTCCGCCGATGAAAATTGAAAACCCTAATCATCTTAATCACCGTGAAACCCTAATTGATAACGATGATCTTGACGATGATGATCTTTACGAGGAACTTAGAAGTGCTGCTGGTGGTGGATCTGGAAATAGCAGGAGTATCGATAAACTCTACCGGAATGGAGTTTCCGGTGGTGGTGGTCCTCCCGGTGGTGGTTTTCGTATCAGGATTCCGAGTGGCGTTAGCGTGGCGCAAACTTTCATCGGTAACCATCTTCAGAAAATGATTGATAACCGATCGGGTTCGGAATCTGGTTCTCGGATCAATGGCGGTGGAATGAGGCTTAATAAAGAGAGAGTTGGATTGGGGAAGAGAGAGAGGGAGAGAGAGGTAGAGAGAGAAAAAGATCCAATTGGTGAAATGGTGAATGCTATTAAGGTTTTGAGAGATGGGTTTGTGAGAATGGAGCAAATGAAAATGGAGATGGCTAGAGAGATTGAAACCATGCGTATGGAGATGGAGATGAAGCGTACTGAAATGATTCTTGAGTCTCAGCAGAAGATTGTTGAAGCTTTTGCGAAAGCAGTTTCGGAGAAGAACAAGAAGAGGAAACTGCATAAGGGTAATAGTAACAACAATAACAATAGCAACACCAATAACAACATAGCTTCACCCTCAGAATCGTAGATAAATCTATAATCGATAGTTATGATAATAAAGATTGGTACTTTTTTGATTATGTGTTTGCATTTCACCCCATGACCATGAGATAAAATCATGCTTGTTTTAGCTAGGTTTATATAATGATGTTGCTATATTCATCTGTGATCGCTCTTTTTTTTATTTTGTTTCTGGTAAATTTTGGAACATGATTAGTTTTAGATTATGATGTATTGTCCGGTGAATTTAGTAGCGTTTTAGTGTTTGGTTTTTTCTTTCTTTCTAGTGGTAAATCATGTTGCTGCCTTGTATTTAAATTATAATATGATGATTTGACTCGAGGAACATAGTTTCATATTAATCATGTATGGAATCTCTTGATGATATTATGAACTTTATGTTATGTTTATGTTCTGTTGTGTTTTGATCTATGTTCTTGTTGTTTATGTTTCAATGCTGACCATTGTCATATGCATGTAGTTAAAGGGAATCTGCTCGTCTTGTAGAAACTGTTGTTTAAGTTTAGGAGTTTACAATGTCAGTGTTTGAAAATACTAGTAGTAAGAATAGAAATTGAAATTAAAGATCTGAATCTCTGATCGGAAATTGAAATTTGTTCTTTATTATAGGAAAGGATTCAAAGATGATGCCATTTGTTTTCGATGAAAACAGAACATGTTATGTTCCATCAATTGAAAACTTGGATATTTATGTTAGAATTTCGTGTATTGAATAAGATTTCTTGTCTGTCATTGATTCACATGTTGCCTCATATTTCAAACATCTGCTGAGAAAAAAGAATTGTGTAACGATGTGCTTTGCTCAACATTAAACTTATATTTTGTTTAGCTTTTTCTTGAGTTAATTGTTCCACATTAAGCTTATGTTTTGTCTTAGCTTTTGCAAGACTAAAATTGCTTCACAATGCACATTTTTTTGTGATTTTCACAAGCCACTTATCGTAGCTTTCCATTGTTATGTTTGTTAGACATCATCAGCCTGAACTTTGTTTTGAAGCCCGTTTGACTGTCTAGTGTCTATTAGAGTGTGTGATCAAATAGGGCCATTTTTTTTAGGGAACCAATATATTTTCATGATAGATAAATAAATAAATAAATATAATGTTGAAGCTTAAGATGCTTTTTTGTAACAAATAAAATAAAAAAAATCTATATACAGGATTTTAAGTTCACAAAATTAAAAAAATCTCTATGACTTTCCTCTAACCCCTGAATTGGATCAGTGCAGTTATTTATAATGCAAACCAATCAGCCATCTATACTAATTTCAAATTGTCAAAATAAAAAATCTGTACTAATTTCAAAAGCCCCCAAACAAAAAGAGAGTATAAACATAGTTTTTACATTATCTGTATGATTTTCATTAAAATGAAACCAGGATTGGTTTTATACTACAATCAAGGTTACTTGAACTACAAGCAACAAACATAACTACTCTACAACAAAAGTAAAAAGCTAACAACTTCTCCTAAAGACATTGGCTCTAACTGCCATAACAGAAAAGCTGAATGTCACAGTGCTCGCTTAGCCAAACTAAGCTAGGTAAGCCAGAAAGCACGATTTCCCTTGCTAAGCCAGGGTTGGCTCGCTAAGCCACCGGTTACAGGTTTTGAATTACTCCCTTCAACATGATCCACATCATGTTTTAGTCGCACCATCATATGATCAGCTTCATCCTTCAAAAAGCTCAGACAAACCATCAAAACTAACCTCAACTTCTCTAACTCTTGGTTTCCCTTTGTATAATAACCTCCAGCTAATATAAACCAGTAGCAATGTCACTACTCTAGCCCACAAATTAGAGAGAGCACAACAGCCCCAAAAGTTGCAAACCAAATTAGAGGCAGATTAAATGATCCAAGAGCAACACTAATCCCCGAAGCCCTGCGAACAAGCTCAGGAAAGTAAAAGAGGGGTGCAGATATCAATAGTAGCATACAAAAAATCTGCACTCCAGGTTCTAGTGGACAAACCAGAATCAATGTAAGAAAATAACACAACATGAACTTTGTTATATGTGTCATTTCTGGAAAGAATGCTTCCCCAAATGTAAGTAGTAGTGATCGTGGTGGTGCATTAGTTGAACTTTTGAATCCTAAATCAAATGGAGCAGTTGTGGTTTTTGCTTGATAACTTTTGAAATTTTGGTTGTTTTTCTACTGTAAAATTTACACTATAAAAAATTCGGAAAACGTTTTCCGAATTGCTAGGGGGGTAGGGGAGAAAGTGAGTGGGTGGAATGAGAAAATTTCAAGGAAACTACCACATAATAGTAGTAAGGCCCAATGATATTATGGGTGAATGTTAAACACACTGTCACGTGTGTAATACATAAAAGCCATCGAGGTCAAACAAATTTCTTCCTGTTCCTTCCGGTATAAAGGAAGAGAAAATTCTCTATTATCCTGTAGAAAAGCATGAAATATCCCATCAATGTAGCTTCAGAATATATTGTTTAGAATTATATTAAAATTAAAAGCAAAAACTTATTTTACTTCCCCAGATGCATCAAAGGGTTTTAAGTTTTAATAGTTAAATCTTTAATTTTTTATTTAACAAATAGATTTTAAGTTTTTAACTTATTGGACTTTTAATTTTGCAGTTATCCTTATTTACAAAAATTTCATTACACCATTATCATTCTCGTTAATATCCTCCAACATATATATGCGCCTTTTTAACAAAATACTAATCATGATCGAGGTCAACATTAACCACCACGATGCAACAAGGCAACAAAAGTTAACCGAAAGGCTAACATTGCAACAAGTTACAAACGTAAAAGACCTATTTATTACGTAAAAAACTTAAACACCTAACTATTACTTAAAAAACTTCAAGAACATAACTGTTACAATACGAAACTTAAAAGATTCATGGATGTATTTACATCCTTAGTGAAAATTGGGCAGTGAAATTTTTAGTGGAATTCTGGGTCTAAATTTTCCCGTCACACCTTATGTGCGGTTACTTCAACGCAATGCAATATTTTTATACGGAATCAATTATTCTTATTTTATCAATTTCAAATAATTAATAATGCAATATATTGTTTTGTTTAACTCTAGTATGTCTTTCAACATGGTAGAATACAGTGTGAAGAAACAAAAGAGTAAGGAAACTCACTTTATTCCCAAATACCCAATGCAACGAAGATTTTTTGAGAGCCACTGCATCATACACCAAAAGATTAGAGAATCCGTAATACACCATAGAGTAATGCTAGCATCACGCTCTCTAACACACTTCAATAAGACAAGAGCTGTGCTATTTATAGCTAAAATTATGGTCGTGAATCTATCACGAATGAGTTGGTTGGAAGTAAAATGAAGGTGTACTAGAGTAACGTGCCTATCGTGATATTTCGGTGAAATGATTTTCGCGTAAACTAACATTTCCCCTGTTATAACTTATAACGCTGCATTACTTTGTAATTAAAACTCCGTAGCTTCTGAAAAAATATTGAAATGGTTCAACACCACACTTTTGAGAAAAAAAGACACACCATAAGCTTTGTGATCACAAAACAATGACCTAGGTCTAACACCTTGAAATTTCCAGACGACGTTCTTCGGCATTACCCTAAAATCACTCTGTAAAAATCATAAATAATAAATCATAATAAATTTATTTATTTTAAAAAATTCAATACAAAGGGTAAATAAAAAGCAAATGCATAGATACTTGAGGTTTTATGTGGGGGTTGATAGCTCAACTGATTTGAACCAGAGTTAAAGAGTTAAAGGTTCAAAATTCAAATTCATACGAACATTGACAGTTTTTAAAAAATATATCCATTAACATATCTTCCCATACATGAGAGGGATGAACAAAGGTTACCATAAAACCGACACAAGTAACGCAGAACCAATATGACTTCGAACATTATAATCGGGGTAAAGAGTCACCATTGCAAAATTCACCTTCATTCTAATTAACTAATGAAATCTTAAAAAGAATGATCTTTCAATATGATACCCGAGGCTTTACTTCAACAAAATGTTGTTCCTTTTTAACTACTATAGGCTCATTGGCAAGCACACTCTCCAAATGGTCAAGAAGCTCTTTAGCTTGATAATGATAATGATATGACCCAAAACCACCTTCTTGACGTTGCCAAACCAAACCACTTTCCTTTTTTCCAATGAAGGAACCATCAATTGCTTCTATATGAGCAACATTGGTCCACCTGCAATCAGTCAAAAATGAATTCACAACAAAATGGATCAAGTTAAAAATACACCAAGATCATGGCAACATTGATGCATGAATGATTGAAATTATTATAATGTTTGCAAGTCATTTTTGAAATCTTTGTCTAAGTATTCAAGTTTACAAGTCATTTTTGGTTATGGTTTTGTACTTTGTAGTAGTTCTAATTCGAGGAATGTGCAGTTTAGCCACGGTAAATTTTCGAGACTTTCCCCCAAATATTTTGATTTAAAATTTGGCTACCAACAAACTTAGCTTAAATTTTCCAAAAATTTATTCAATTTTGAATTAAATTTAGGTACCAGAATTATTTTGTGGGGTGGAGTCAAATGATGAAATGGTAATTTTTTTTTTTTATGGTTTGTAGTGGTGAATGTGTATAGGGTCACCAAATTTCGAACCCCTGACCACATGCTTAGGAGAATAATGTAAGGAATCAAATTTTTACCTGAGTAGACCAAGTTCTCTTGCGAAGGAATGTCAATCAGTGCTGCTAGAGCAAATGCTGCCTCTTTTCGTAAAGAAGAAATACTTTTTGACATAATTTCCGTGAAATTCACAAACTGAAAATTTCACAACGATTTAGGGGATGAATTCCAATAATTTTCAATATAGTAACAAGTACTAATGAATCAATATTTCATTATGTACCTGAAAATTATTAAAGGCCCTGTTTGGTATATTGTCATGAAACTCCTTCATCTTGTTCCAAGGTCCATCTCCAACACCAATCAATATGATTGTTAGAGGAAATTTACTGTGACAAAATAAGCAGAGAAATAAGAGAAGATATTTGACTTTATAATCTCAAAATCTCAATGTATAGAGTTCAAATTCCATCTGAGACGTCCATAAGTAAGATGACCGGCCCCCTCTGGTCGCAGTTGCGGGGATCAACCGTGGTCCTCCCTATCAACACTGAACCAACTAACGATTGGTTGATGACCGGTGCCACTTAATAATAATGTTCTCTTCCCGCTTAATTTTCTAAGATATTTGAAAAGTTAGAACATTAATTATTGAGAATAGTCACCTGGCCTCAACAACTGCATCAATAGTTTTCTGCTCCTGTGGACTAAGCTTCCCATGTTGAGTTTCAATAGCCCTTGTTATGTAATGAGGCCCAATATCAATATAAGGCCCAATATCACAAACATTCTAGAAGAGGATGAGTCACACAAGAATCCACAGAATAAGCATGACGAGAATTTTGTTAGTGGAAGCAAGGAACGGATTGGAACGCGTAAGGGTCTGAGAGCGAGAAAAACGCACAGCATGTGGAAGGAATTTGTGAAGAAGTGAGTGTAACGACCCAATTTTCAAATTATTAGTTTTCGTGTTTTAAAATATTTTATTGACGTGACATCTTAATTAAGTTAATAACTTTAGTCATTTATCGAGTACTTTAGTTATTAAGCGAGTAGAGTGAGTTAACACGTTATTGGGCCAAGCCAATGGGCTTGAGGCCCAATGGGCCTTGTGAGCATAGTGGGGGGCGCCCATTTGGTCAAGAAAGGAGAGAGAAATATCATTTTTCTCTTTTGTTGTTGAAGTTAGAGAGAAGGGAGAGCTCAAGAGAAGCCAGGGCAAGAGGAAAGCTAGAGATTCAAGATCAACCTTTGTGTTTTCTTCGAATCTAGGTATGAGAGTAGGTTTCATAATCGTGGGTGACTCGAGGAAGGGGAGAATGTCGATTTCTCCTCACCCGAACTTTCTCCACCCCATTTTCGTTTTAGCTTTAAATGGATTTTCTTGATGGAAATCGGTTCTAAGGTTCTTAACATGCTTAACATGCTTTTAACATGATGAATGAACAAATTTAATGGTTAAAAACGAGTTTTATGAAAGATTAAACTCAAGAACTTTGTGTTCTTGAGAGTTTTGATGAAAAGTGTTCAATCCTTACTTTTTCGATGTTTATGATGTGGATCTATGAAATGAACTGTCCTTTTGTGTCTATCCATGTTTGTTATGCTTGAAAACAAACTCTTTTGGGATTTATAACATGAAAAATGGGATTTTTGGGTGATTGGAGTGGAAAACGCAGGTTTTGAGTTTTCCTGACAGGAGGTCCTCGCTAGGCCTTCGCTCAGCGAACGCGTGGCGAACAGCTCGCCACAGGTCGCTGCAGCTCGCCACGAGCAGGTGTTCCACTGGTGTGGTTCGCTATGGCTCGCTTAGCCTTCGCTCAGCGAACAACTCGCTACTGCTCGCCACTGCTCGCCATGAGTCAGTGTCTTCATGGTGTTGTTCGCTACAGCTCGCTACAGTTCGCTTAGCGAACAGTACTGAGACTGCAACATTTTGTTGATGTTTGTAAGTGTAATTAGACACTTAAGCAAAGATTATCAAACCAAAGAAGGATGAAAAGGTTTAGCATGAGAATCGCAGAATTCCGTCGAAAGAAAGAAGAAGAAAAAGAGCGAGACAACAAACAGCAGGAGGAGCAAGAAAAGAAGAAGCAAGAAGCTGAAGTCATAATAATCTCATCTGAATCAGAATCTGAAGAGGATGAGATTGATGCTGACTATGCGGAATACCTGGCAACATATGTTCCTGAGGAGGAAGAAGAAGAAGAAGACCCAATAGAGATCTCCTCAGATGAATCTGAGAGAAAGTCTTCAGAGCCTGAAGAATCTGAGATTTCATCAGAGTAGATTCTTAGGTTTTCTTTTTCATTATCATATGTAATCAAGGCTTTCAGCCAGTTTAATAAAATATTTGAGTTTTTAACTTCTTGTTTTTCTTTATTTGCTCCTTTAGATACTGGTTGAGTTTTGGTTTCTTTTAAAACATCATGAACATGCAAAAATAATATCAAACGAAAAACACAAATAATTAAAAAAAATAAACCAAGGTTTGAAGGTGCAATAACAAAATAAAGTAAACAAATCATAGCATGTGCAAAGACATAAGAATCCTAGGGTTTAAGAGATGAGAGGTAGGCTAGATTCTTGTCAAATTTTTCATGTAGACCATCCACTTTAGTGTCCAGATTGTCCACTTTTCCAGCAAGCTGTTGATGGTCAGACCTTTGATTCCCAATAGCTTCCTCTAGACCCTTGATCTTATCTTCCATGTCTGAGTCCATAGGAGCTTTTCCTTTGTCAGAGGAAGAACCAAGATCCTCATGATATTCAATCATCAGAAGCGTCTCTTGAGCTAGCCTTTTAGTTTCAATGCGTTGTGCCTCTAATCTGTTGAACAACTCAGACTCCATTCTGCATCCCTTAAGAACTTGAAGAATCTTGTCCTCTTCAGCCTTTCTTGCCGCTTCAGCTTCAGATCTTGTAGACTCAAGTTCTGCATGACTGAGAAGAGTCAATCTCTTTTGACTGGCTCGTTCTACAGCTTCCATCATAAGTCTAGCAGCTTCCATTCCATTGTTTCTAATATCATCCTTAATCTCTTGACCAATTACTTCCAGAAGATCACTTAACTTGGCCTTGAGAGCAAAGATTTCAGCATCCACATCAGAGGGAAAGACAAGAAACTTGTTCCTTAGCTCAGATAACCTCAGAAGATCACAGTAAAACTGATTTAATAGGCTATCAAAAGGGTCAACTTTAGGGTCAGAGGTTGTGGAATATGTGTAGGGGGCATTATATGGTTTTGGTAGTTCAGGAGGAGTTTTGATGAATTTGATGGAATGAAGATCTTTTCTTGAAACATAAGAAACCACATCTACTTCTGGATCTTTGAAGCGAGAGAAGGCTTCATCAAAGACAGAGGTAGACATGACTAGATCATCCAAGGTGAGAGGTGGAGGACGAGGAGCACAAGTGTGAACACGTACAGGAGATTCATGTTAAACACTTGGGGTTATGGTTGGTTCAGAGTCCATAGGCTCAAAGATAGGATCAGAGTCTATAGGCTCAGAGGTAGGTTCAGACGATTTTGTTGGAGAGGGTTGTTTAGGTTCATCTGATTGTGGGTCAGATGATGGTTTAGCTGGTGAGGATGGTGTGGAGGTAAGAGGTTGTTGTTTTTCTGGTGATTGAGATTTTTCTGGGGATTTTTGTGGTTGAGTGGTTTCATGGGTGAAAGAGTGTGTGTTTAAAGTGTCTGGGCTAAGATGTTTTTCTAGTTCATGGAGGGGGTTGTCAGAGAGAATTTGTTTGTCCATCTGCTGAGACTTATTAGTGGAGGTAAGTTTTGAAAGTCTTTTCTTACCTCTTTTGATGAGCTCATTAGTTGAACAACTTTGTTCTTCTGAGTTGTCAGATGATGAGATGTTGATGGGTTGGGATGAGTCAGGGTGAATAGTTTGAAGGGGTTTGGTATAGCCTAGTTCTTTATCAGTATTAGTTGTGAGCTTAAGAGATTTACCTTTAACATCAGGAGCTTTCTTTCGTTGTTGAAGCCCAGCACCAAGGGTTTGCTCATTTGTATCAGTTTCTTCAGAATCAGCATCATCATCAAGCTGTAATTTCCTTTTCTGAGCCGCAGAAGGTTCTTCAATAATCTTCTTAGCAGGAGCTTCATGCTTCTGCTTGGTTCTCTGCTCAGCTTCCTTTTCCACCTTAATCTTCTTTTGCTTCAGAAGATCTGGCTTAACTTCTGGCTTTTGAGTCTCAATCTTCCTTTTGGATCCTTTTCTTCTCAAACTATGAATATCAGTAGTTGGCTTAGGAGGCACCATCTCCCTTGTCACATTATGACCTTCTTTTCTGAGTTGTTCTAAATAGTTCTGAATAACTTCTTCACAATCAAGTTCTAAGATGATGGGGTAATCATCCATATAGAAAGGATCACCAGAGTGAATTTGAAAATCTTGCTGGGGTTGAACTATTTTGGTGTTGATGATGTGCATCTTGGTCAAGAAGCTAGCAGACAGAACTTCTGGTCATGACTTCATCAGCAACTAGTTCAGGGTCACATTTCTTAACCAGCTTGACAATCTTGCACTGGAAGAAAAGCTCAGACATAAGTGTAGGATGAACAATAGAAGTTCTCCTCTGAGTCTTGCTTAGATGAATAGCTTCACAAATCCTTTCAAAAAGGTAATCTCCCAGATTAACCTTCTTCTCAGTCAGAAGGAAGTAAATGAGGTGACGATGCGTCAAGGAGATTGTATCAGTACCACCTATTCTAGGACAAATAGATGATATGATAATCTTGAACAGAACTCTGCATTCGTCAGTCATTCCTTTAACTTTACCCTTCTGAGACATATCAACAAACATCCTGTGAAGGAGATTGAAATTCCTGGCACACAGTAGACAACACTTGTCCGTCACGTAGTAGACAGATGTTGACCAAGGTGCGTCAACACTTGTCTATACACAGAACACAGAACACAAAATAATAAAGACAGTAACGTAAATAACACACAAGAGTTGTTAACCCAGTTCAGCCAACCTGCCTACTCTGGGGGATACCAATCCAGGAATGAAGTCCACTATCAGCAGTATTACTTCGAAGCTAAACTCACCCGTTTACAACTTCTCACTTAATCACCACCCAATGACACTTCTACCTAGGAACTCCTAGATATGAGACCCCGTCCCAATTCCCACCTTAACAACACACTCAGCGTTGTTATCAACTCAACGATCACGAATGGTGGAGACACACTCCTATAAAACTAAGATTTACTCTTGCTTAAAAGCTTACGAGCAAATCACACATAACACTAGAACAATCTCCGTACTTCAAAGCTTAGGAGAAGTTCACACTTACAACTCAATAAACACAGGTCCTAAGCTTGCATCAATGAGATACAAGAAAGGCTCACAATTAACACTCTAAATCCCTAAAACACACGCTTTGTAAGAACACGATTTTAGATGCTTGAAACCATATGCTTGCCTTCGTATTTATAGTAGTAGAACAACTTGGGCTTCAAGACATAATTAGGGCTTCTAAAATTGCTGCAGCAGCTGATATATTTTTGAAAATAATAGTTATATTTTTGAAACACAAAAATATATTTTCCAAAAATATAATTCCTTTAGAAAATATAACTAGGGTTTGGCTGCCTCCTGAAACACATTAAACACGTGCGCCTTCCTCTGTAAGAAACCTTGAAACAATTCTTCAATCAAATCTTCGAAAGATTTTGTAGAAAATAAAAACCCGCTAGCTGGCGCGCACAGTCATACAGACAGGTGTTGTTCCAAAGTGTACCCACATTTGTCACAACACTTGGGGTAGGCACATATTTCTTAACACTTGGCTAAAAGATGTTTTTGCAAAATGTAGCCAACATACAAAAACCCAACAATCTCCCCCTTTGGCAAATTTTGGCTAAAACAATATTAGACCAGTATATAGAGAGATACAGTATTACCTTTCCTTCGAGTCAACATGATCACACAACTAGGAAAGAAAGTAACGGAATAAAAAACACAACTAGCCTCATGGAACAACACAAGGGAGAAATAAACTCCCATAGTAGATGCAAAGAAATAGGAGAAATAAACTCCTAATAGTTAAAGCGCATCCATTCATCATAAGAACAACAGGGAAAAATAAATTCCCATAAACATCTGAGAAAAATAAATTCTCAGTCATAGTGAATAGTGGACTCATTAGTCAGGTGCCATCACACTTGGCACAACACTTGTCATCAAACATATTCAGGCGATCAAGAGATAATATCACTCACACTCCCCCTGAATTCATGCATACGAACATCAGATAGAGAAAGAATAATTCACTACTCCCCCTCAATACATGCATATTACTCACACTCCCCCTCAATACAAGCATACGATTATTAGCACAGAAACAGTCACCAGATGTAAGAACATCTGTCCACACACTTGTCACACACACACACACTACTCCCCCTTTTTAGCCATAATTTTGACAAACACCATGCTTATCAAAACATAGAGTAGCAGACAAGAGAAATATCAGAGTGCACATATTACAGACCATAGGCACGCACAGGGGTGCTAGAAATCCAAGGCAAAGCCCACAAAATATACGGAGAACATGCGAGTTTTCATCCACAATATCATCACCAAACTCCAGCAATATAGCATGAAGATCATAAGTCATAAAACATAAACTTATACTATCTTCATCACATCAACCACATAGTGCACAAAGCTACTACAACCGAAGATAACACAATGGGATACATACCTCATCATATATAAATCAGTAGTGGAGGAACCATATCATATCCACCACATTAGACATTTCCCCCTTGTTTGCACATCATGAAAGAGACATCATCTAAGAAGAAACACTTACATGTCATCTTTCTTTCTATTAGGTGACATAATGTCCAGGACATCTAGCTCAGAGTTACACACAGATGAATATTAACCAGTTTCAACTTCAAGAGGCATATACCAAATCCATCTTCAACAATCACATAAGAACTTCAAACCAGAAGTTTCAGAAACAGGTTTGAAACAGTCACATATACTAGTAGTAATCACCTCTGAATATCACATATCTGAGCACATTCAGAACATAAGAATTTTCATCTGCTTCCTAGTGAGAGTACCAACCATTGGCTGAGCAGATGTACCTACACATGGTACAACATTTGTCTCCAGTGTCATAGATGTATCAACATCTGACACAACATCCGTCTTAGGGCCGAGTTCCACGAGTGAATCAGCAGCAACTCACTTGTGGTTTTAGTGGAAGCACCAACATCATGATTAACAATAGCAGGGGGACACAAGAGAATTAACCATCAGTAGTTGATCAACTTTCAATATCAAAGACCAATAATCCTTTGCTCTCAAGAATAATAACTCCTCCTTGCTTGAAACAACTAAAATGCTCATCCTAGGTGATTTGGATGACACTCCAAAGTGCAGATAACAATCAACCATTGAACATAAGTTGAATAACTCTAATGTTCATAATCCCTTGAAGTTCTTTTTACTACAACAGAACAAGAGTTCCATGCTCTCATAGCCTTGATAATATCAAGTTAGAGTAAACAACCTCCATCCTGTTTCATAGAAATACCACCATTCATATTGAGAAAAATAAATTCTCGATATAAAGATGTCAAGACATTGAGTCTGACATGTCTTCAAGGTCTTCCAGCTTCAGATTAAGGACTCCCCCTTAATAACTACATAATCTGCTGGTCAGATGTTCCAACATTTGGGAGGACATCAGTTCCCTTTTCAAGGAACATACTAGGAGATCTTTTATCAAAGCCACTAGAGGTTGGCTTTTAGGTCGAAAAAAAAATAAAAATAAAAAATAAATTGCTGATAGCATCCTACAGATCTCTCTTCAACAAACTCATATATGAGTGCCTTTTTGAGTGGACTTGAGATCACCCTCAAGTATCTTTGGCATCTCTAACAAGTTAGTTGGACCTCTCATCGAGTATCACCACACCAAGGGATACATCTTCAAAGAAAAACATAGTTTTGCATACTCAGCACCCAAAACCACCATGAGTTTTCCATCTGATATATATGCAGCAGAATTCAAACTAGAAAACTCATCAACAAACTTTAGGCACAACATAATGACCTTTGCACACACTCCACATTCTAGGTGCAACAGGTTAATATATGTTTGAAAATAAATCAAACCATACAACAAATCATCACCAAAGCTACACGCCTGAATAATAATGGACAAGTCTATTACACACCCTGTCATGAATAGTCCATCCTCCACTTCTAGGGACCATTCAACCATGAAGGTGTGAAAACACAAGAAGGGGGGGGGGGGTTGAATTGTGTTTTAGCTAAGTTAAAACTTTTTCAAAGTTCTTAACTTAACTACGTTAGCAGCGGATAAGTAACACAAATAATAACAAGAGAGAGAGAGAGAGAAAGCACACAAGCAATTTATACTGGTTCCTCTCACTAAACGAGAGTAGTCCAGTCCCCTTGCACTTCCAAGGGAGTTCACTATAATCACACAAGATTACAAATGCTCAAGCACACAAGCAAGAGACTTCACAACAATGCTCAAGCACACAAGCTTAAGACTTCTCACTTAAGCACACAAGCTTAAGTTTCCTCAAGTACATGAGATAGAATATAGTTGAAAGAATACAACTGCTCTTAGAAGAACCTAAAAGAGCAAATACAATGAATACAAAGTATTTGAACTACAAGTGCAAAAACACTAGATCAGAGGTTCAGAGCTTGTATACACAGAATTCAGAGTTTGTTCACACTACAAGAAAATTGTCACTTTGCGACACTTGCATTGCGACGATTTGACCAAAACCATTGCAATGTGCTAAATGTTAGAATTTTGCAACGGTTCATGCGACGGTTAGATCAACCGTTGCAATGTATGGATTTAATTTTGGAATTTTGCGACAGTTATGAGTGAACCGTTGCAATGTTTTGCCTTTTGCCGCCCACTAAAATTTTTGCCCCTTTCTCTCCTAAATCAAAAATTCACTAAAATTATTTTTTATTTTATTTTTCTATAGAAACAAACATACAGTGTAACCTTTTCTAAAGAAAAAAAAAACATAGTATAACCTTTTTTTTTATTATCTTTCCCCCAATTTGCCGTAAAAAAAAAAAATTTATCTTTCCCCCAAATTTCACAAACCCTCCTCCTGGAATCGCAAATATGGAACCACAAACCCCTCCTCCGAATCCCTAATCGAAGAACCTCAAACCCCTTCGCCGTTCCTCCGATTACTCTCTCTCAACACAGGTTCCTATCTCCTCCTCTCTCTCTCTCTCTCTCTCTGTATCACTCTTTGTATCTCTCTCTATCTGCGATTACTTAATTGTTTGTTAACTTGATTATGATTATTTTGAGTGACGATAATTTGTTAATTTGTTAATTTCTTGGATTCTTTATAGTTTGATTTTAGGGTTTTTGAGTTTAGTGGTTTAATTTCTTGGATTCTTCTGTTGTTTGATAGTTTTGAAGATGAAATGTTAATTTTCCCTTTGGATTTTGCTTGAAGCTGTTCTGGTAATGCTGATATTTCTTTGTACTTTATTTCTTGTTCTTTATCTGTTGTATGTTAGTTTGTGTTGCAAAATTACCTACCCATTCTTGCCAGTTGAGTTTCATTCCTGATATTAATGGATCTGCAATTACACAATTTAAGCTGTTAAACTTTATCAAAAATCAACAGCACTAAATTGAACTCACACTGCAGTAATTAACCAGTTTGCAGATGTAGGGCTTATAATCAAAATTGCACAACATTTCCACAACCTCTGTACATTCTCAAGTGACTGAGATGGATATATATGTTGTTTTTAATTGGACAATGGTGAAAGATATTATGTGGAAAGATATTCTTCTAATTTCTATGAAGTGCTTATTTGCTTATTTCTATTTCAATTTATGAAAGATATTTTGTTTTTAAGCTTATCTCTCCCGTGGAAAATGTAATTTTATAGTTTTCATTATACAGGAGGAGTTAGAATTAGAAACATATCGCAAAGAAAATTCTTCTCTGGCTGATGCTGCATACACAACAGTTTTTGGAAAAGAACATCCAGGACGTCTTAGAGGCGTGGGGTAAAGTGTTCTCCCATCTCAATACCTTGGAAGCTCACAAGAGCTCCATCCAGTTTCTAATGATTTTATAAAGAAGCATTTTCACTCATATTCCTTATCTCTTATTGATATTTGTGTTGTATGTTTTTATAGACTTAATCTCTTATTGAAATTTACATTGAAGCTCCATGATAATAGAAACTAGCAAATAGAAAACTATCATTCAAACATGTTATACAATTAATCTATTTACTTGCATTTAGACTTAGATTATTTGCATTTAGACTCAGATGATTGTAATTAGTTAAACTTGTGAATTTTAAATTTAAGCTTAGTTTTAATATTTTAACTTTAGATGTTAATTTGCTTGTCTATGTTATGATATTTTTTACACTTCAAACGTTGTGGTAATGTATGGTTTTGGAAATATAAGTTCTGCAAAATTGAAATCTAGTAGAAGGTGATGACATGCATGTTCAACTCCTGGGTTTTATATCCTAAGTCGTGACTCTATTTTATCTATGAGATAACATAGCATCAACTAAATCTTGTAGGGTTCTTGTATCCTTGAACTCGATGGAGCAAATAGTGGAAATCCTGGAAGGTCTGG
Source organism: Trifolium pratense (assembly GCF_020283565.1). NCBI lineage: Eukaryota > Viridiplantae > Streptophyta > Magnoliopsida > Fabales > Fabaceae > Trifolium > Trifolium pratense. The sequence continues at coordinate 41,970,039 of NC_060064.1, read as the reverse complement.
AGCAGGAGCTGTGCTGCGTGATGGGAACCAGGTGTCTACTCTATGCATCAATATTCATATTTGTACTATAAAGCTATATGCTATATATCAAATGTAGTAACCCTTGGGTCTCTTTACAGGTTCAGCGCTTCAGTCAAGGACTGGGCACTCAGACAAATAATTCTGCTGAATATCAAGGTTTAATTTTGGGATTGAAAGAAGTAGCCAACCAAGGATATGATCGTGTTTATGTTAGAGGTGACTCTCAGCTTGTTTGCAACCAGGTTAGTTCCCTTAGAGAGAGTATGCATTGACCAATCTTGGTCTATATTTCACTACTTAACTTGCATCTGAATGAAATGAATGATAATAAAAAGAAAAACATAATCCAATTGTTTAAAAAATATTGCATGTTGATTTGAAATTACAAGCAATTATATGACTTCTACATTGGACAAGAGAAAATTATGGATTAGAGGATTGAGGAAATCATAGGTGGTTAAGTTAAAAATCATGTACAAAAATTTCATTAGTTTTGTTCTTCTACATTAAACACAATGCAAGGATTCATTTAATTCATACAATTCCCAATGGTTAGTTGAAGAAGATTATTACTACTGATCATTCTGCTTATTACTTATTAATAACCATATTTTTTCTAACGAATTTACCACATTTTTTATTGGTTTTGCAACAGTTTGAGGGTTCCTGGAAAGTGAACAACCAGAATTTAAGTGGTCTGTGTAATGAGGCTCAGCAGCTGAGGGATAACTTTTAAGTCAGTCACTGTCGAACATGTTCCTAGGGTATTCACTTTTTCATCTAGAATTTGAAAATCATTTATGATCATACTTATTCAAATTGTTTTTTAATTGGCACATCTGTCTACTACTAAAGATCACTAGCATATATCTTTATTGAAAATCATATATGATTCAAATGCTTGAATGGTCAAAACCTGTATGATTTGAAATTAAAAATACTAGTTCCACTACTTTGAATAGAAAATCACTAGCATCAATGGCATTAGTCCATATAATTTTACCTCCCTGTTTCATGATTTTAACAAATGCCTGTTTTTAATGTTTTAAGGGCCATAACACTGAAGCTGATGCTCAAGCAAGTCGGGGTATTTATTACATATGGTTTTTTCACGAATCCGATTTTCTGAACCGCTGTTCGCCTTTCAGAAGGAAGAACACCATGAGATGCTCAATCTGCGTTCACCAATCTTACTCTGACTAATCGTTCACTTTCTTGATCAGGTTTGGCGGCGGATGGAGAGGATTGGTGGCTTTGGAGAAACTATCACAACATTTGAAACTTATTTTGATGTAATGTTATGTTTAACAATATTTATGCTTTAGTTTTTGAACTACATTAGTTTCTTTCGTTTGGAACTTCATGTACTTGAATTAAACTTTTGATGTATGGATCTCGTCACTATTGAATGAATTATATAAATGAGATTAAGTTATTTATATTTATATATTTGTGTATTTTAATTTCTTTACTCCTATATGGATATTGTAATTGTTCTTTAATAAGCCATCAAAATGAATAAAAAATATTTTTTTAGTGAATAAAGTGTTTTAATTTTATATAAAAAAAAAAACAAGTTTGCGACGGTTTTATAACCGTTGCAACATTAATTTAGTGTTATGTGGGGGAAAACATAGCGACGGTTTGAAACTGCTGTAACAACGGTTTTCAAAACTGTCGCAAAGTTCTCTTGCGACACACAAATCAGCAACGGTTTGCCAACCGTCGCAAATGTACAATTGCAACAGTTTCAACCATTGCAAACTGCAATTTTAACCGTCGCAAAGTGCTTATTTTCTTGTAGTGTCAGCGCGTGTTAAATCCTTGATTATCTTTATTTTTTTTTATATAATACAACTGATCCTTCTAGTATATATACAGCTAGAAAAGAGTCGTTGCAGAAATGACCGTTGAAGTAGATAGCCTTTTGTCTTCAAGCAACTTGTCTTGATGCAGTTTGGTTGTTTCTAAAACTGAGTAAGAGTTTCAGATACTTTGACCATGTGCAGAGAAGACTTTCCTTATTCAGCTAACAAGTCTGATGTCCCACGTTCTCAAGAGTGGACAGACAAAATGAGAGTAGCTGTTCTAATCAAGCTTGAAAGGTCCTTTTCTTCATTGGTAGAAGAGTTGACTTGCAAAAGGGAATCTTCACAGACTTCAAGAAGATCTTAAGAGTTTGATGAGACTAAGACCTTAAGAAGTTCTGAAGCCTTCTTCATCTGAAGGTTGTAACTTCTGAAGTTCAACATCTTCTGAGCGCTTGTAAACTTCTGAATATAAATCTTCTGAGCTTCACTCAGAGCTTATCTTAAGCTAATATCTGCACACTTAAATTAAATTTTGTTGGAGTAAGCCCTAAAAGCCAATCTATTTTGATAGAATCGTATTTTGTATGATGACTTTGATTTATATATTTAATATATATAATAAGGCATTCCTTTATTATGTTTATTTGAAACTAATAAAGTCCCTAGAATAGCTAGTCTAATTAATGGAACATTAAGTGTGACTTAATAGTGAGACTCCATTAAACATAAGGACACTATTCTTAAAGTATCCATAGTCAAGTTTTACTGTGATGTGGGATAACGATAAAACATAGAGACTATTATGTGAGTAGACTGATGACCTCATCTCACGAGTCATGGATATGAGATATCAGGTCTTCACATAGATATAAATGTTAGGAGTAATATTTATATTGGATTGACCCGCCATGAGAATACTACATAGTATGTTATGAAAAGTGTCATAAGTTATTCTCATAGTGATAATGGTGTATTCTGTAACGACCCGATATTTTAAGTCTTTTTGATAATTTACTCAATTTATTATTTATTCAAAAATTTATCTTATGCTTATAATTATATTTTTTATTATATATTGTTATAGTCTTATTTCAATTATTTATTCTTTATAATTACCTTGTTATTAATATAGTAGTTAATATTGTGAATTATGAGTAGCACATAAAATGGTAATTCCTTGATTTCCACACGTTTTCTACTTTAATGTCATTTAAATGAATGGATATATCTCATTCCCTTTCTCCCACGTTTTGCATTCTTTAGAGAATTTGTTCCACTTTATTCTCCTTTAAATTTGCACACGTCCAATTCAATTTCATTAAACAAGCAATTAGCACACACTACTATTTCCATTGCTAATTCTCGCCCAATTCTCTTCTTTTGTGACTCGTGCTTTGCCAATATATATAGCCACCATACACTCAGTTTTTTTAAAATAAACTTCAAGCCTACAAATTCCAATCTTTAAAAGATTATTCTTCTCTAAATTTTGTGTGACACCAAGCTTCGGTTTCTTTTCGTGTGTGAGCATCACTTCGTGGACTATAGAATTTCTTTGGCTAGGGAGAAAATAAGGTAAGGGCTTTTTCCCCATACATTCATGCTACATAGGAACTGTGTGGTGAGATGGTAGTAGAATCTTTGTCTATTGAAAGAAACTAATAAAAAGTATTTTTGATTAATTAAAAGAAAAATGTTACTTATATGTATGTAATTATACGGTGTTATACCTTCATGAATTTGTTTATATATGCTGTTATGGTTGTGAAATATATTATTAGCTTTACATGTAATTTATTTGGTATATGTATTGATAAATTTATTTGTTCGTCCTCACTTTGTTTCGGATATTAAAAGAAAATATACAAATAAAAAGATGGTATGGTTAGTTACTTGTTTTGGTCGGTAACACGTCAGGTTGGTTCTGAAGAAAAATGATCTATTATCGAGACATGCATCATATAGAATGTGTATATAAGAGAGTTCATTTAGAGCCTGTGTGGCATGTTTTAGGGCCTGTGTGGCAGAACTTACTTTTAGCCTGTGTGGCAGAACTTACTTTTAGAGAACTTATTTTTAGCCTGTGTGGCAGAACTTATATTTTTAGCCTGTGTGGCAGGAGCCTGTGTGGCAAATTTTCCCTATTGGTATGGGATGTATTATCCGGATCATGTGTCTCGCATAGCATGTAGTATTTGAGGTCACATTGCATTGCATCGCGAATCATTTGACAAAAAGGTTTTGAAAAATAAATAAATTAATTATATTTTTTTGAAAATCTTTTGATTGGTGAAGAGTTTTGTTATTGTCTTATGGCATTTTTCTTGTAGTGAGTATGATTCAATATGGATAAGGAAATTGACCCTTACAACCAACATTTTAGGTACTCAAGGAGAAAACTTTGATTGAATGTGATGTGATGCTCGAAGGCGCACGAACGGGGAAAATTGGGTTTTGTAAATTTGAGAATTTTTATGTAATAAATAAGTTCTTTGTTATATTTTCTTCCGCTGGAAATTTTCAAACAATAATTCATTTTTAATTAGGTTTATAATTCTTTGAATTCCACTTCAATTATCTTTATAACCATTTTATTTTAAAAAGGAAAAAAAAATAATTGCACATTTTCTAATTAAATATGGTTTTTAAGAAATATCTTGGATGAAAATCCGGGATGTTACATTTGGTATCAGAGCAATAATCCTCGGACAAATATTTTTGGGGTGGGAGCGATGTTTTATTTTTACGACGCATGTTTTGATTATGGTGTGATTTATGTATGACTTTGTTATTATTGATGTTTTTCGGTGTGTTTCTCATAAGGTGATTGTATGATTTTTCTTGTTAAAGGAAATGATTTGTGATTGTAAGAAGCAATGTTTGCTATTATGAATATTTTTTTGAATAGTATTTATGCTCTTTTAATTGAAAGGAATGAATTTTTAGGATGACTATATTCATGAATAATTTTGTAGTCTTTAGTTTTGAAGAAATTTATTACTACGATGATTTTAAAATAAGTAAATTCTTAGAGAACATCTATGATGAAGTAATATGATCTTTAAAAAAAAATGTTTCTACCATATTTTGAATTATAATTTTTTCTTAAAGCTACAAAAAGTACTTTTATCTTTGCAACTTATTTTTGCTACTTATATTATTGGCTTCTGTTTGACATCAGAGTGCGCAGCGTAATCATGAAATTGTATGTTTTATCTTGCTCTTAAGTTTTTGTACCTTATTTTATTTTTACTTTACATAAAGTGTTTTAGAAAATTATACCTCAATTTTTTTTATCTAGTTTCGGGGACGAAACTAAATTTTTGGTGGGTAGAATGTAAGACCCGAGAAATTTATTTTAATTACTATTTTATTTATGAGTTAAGATTCTTTAACTTCATCTTTTATAACAATTGGTTTTATCACCTTTGATTTTATGAGAGAAATTTACTTAACTTATCTTCTAGTTTCGAGGACGAAACTATTTTAAGGGGGTGATAATGTAACGACCCGATATTTTAAGTCTTTTTGATAATTTACTCAATTTATTATTTATTCAAAAATTTATCTTATGCTTATAATTATATTTTTTATTATATATTGTTATAGTCTTATTTCAATTATTTATTCTTTATAATTACCTTGTTATTAATATAGTAGTTAATATTGTGAATTATGAGTAGCACATAAAATGGTAATTCCTTGATTTCCACACGTTTTCTACTTTAATGTCATTTAAATGAATGGATATATCTCATTCCCTTTCTCCCACGTTTTGCATTCTTTAGAGAATTTGTTCCACTTTATTCTCCTTTAAATTTGCACACGTCCAATTCAATTTCATTAAACAAGCAATTAGCACACACTACTATTTCCATTGCTAATTCTCGCCCAATTCTCTTCTTTTGTGACTCGTGCTTTGCCAATATATATAGCCACCATACACTCAGTTTTTTTAAAATAAACTTCAAGCCTACAAATTCCAATCTTTAAAAGATTATTCTTCTCTAAATTTTGTGTGACACCAAGCTTCGGTTTCTTTTCGTGTGTGAGCATCACTTCGTGGACTATAGAATTTCTTTGGCTAGGGAGAAAAGCGCCTAAGGTAAGGGCTTTTTCCCCATACATTCATGCTACATAGGAACTGTGTGGTGAGATGGTAGTAGAATCTTTGTCTATTGAAAGAAACTAATAAAAAGTATTTTTGATTAATTAAAAGAAAAATGTTACTTATATGTATGTAATTATACGGTGTTATACCTTCATGAATTTGTTTATATATGCTGTTATGGTTGTGAAATATATTATTAGCTTTACATGTAATTTATTTGGTATATGTATTGATAAATTTATTTGTTCGTCCTCACTTTGTTTCGGATATTAAAAGAAAATATACAAATAAAAAGATGGTATGGTCAGTTACTTGTTTTGGTCGGTAACACGTCAGGTTGGTTCTGAAGAAAAATGATCTATTATCGAGACATGCATCATATAGAATGTGTATATAAGAGAGTTCATTTAGAGCCTGTGTGGCATGTTTTAGGGCCTGTGTGGCAGAACTTACTTTTAGCCTGTGTGGCAGAACCTACTTTTTTAGCCTGTGTGGCAGAACTTATTTTTAGCCTGTGTGGCAGAACTTATATTTTTAGCCTGTGTGGCAGGAGCCTGTGTGGCAAATTTTCCCTATTGGTATGGGATGTATTATCCGGATCATGTGTCTCGCATAGCATGTAGTATTTGAGGTCACATTGCATTGCATCGCGAATCATTTGACAAAAAGGTTTTGAAAAATAAATAAATAAATTATATTTTTTTGAAAATCTTTTGATTGGTGAAGAGTTTTGTTATTGTCTTATGGCATTTTTCTTGTGGTGAGTATGATTCAATATGGATAAGGAAATTGACCCTTACAAACAACATTTTAGGTACTCAAGGAGAAAGCTTTGATTGAATGTGATGTGATGCTCGAAGGCGCACGAACGGGGAAAATTGGGTTTTGTAAATTTGAGAATTTTTATGTAATAAATAAGTTCTTTGTTGTATTTTCTTCCACTGGAAATTTTCAAACAATAATTCATTTTTAATTAGGTTTATAATTCTTTGAATTCCACTTCAATTATCTTTATAACCATTTTATTTTAAAAAGGAAAAAAAAAATAATTGCACATTTTCTAATTAAATATGGTTTTTAAGAAATATCTTGGATGAAAATCCGGGATGTTACATATTCCACCCTTCGACCTGAAATCACTATGTACCCTAGATGTAGGAGTGTATTACCTTGTTGCCATTCAAACGTTATCCGTAACAGGATGACTATAAAGTTGGTTGATGGGTATTCCATGAATCATGTTGAGGGACATGAGTGACCTAGATGGAATTTGCCCCTCCTACATAACAGGAGATATGTCTATGGGCCCAATATTGAACTTAGCAAGGGTGACATACTATGCCTTGTGTTCAATATAGACATAAGGGCAAAGGGGTAATTATACACACGATCGTTATCACAGAAAGGTTTCGTCAGGTCACATGACATTCTCGTCACTTGGGTAGCAGTGATGTGTTGCTAGATACCGTTCACTGTTTATAATATTAAATATGTGATTTAATATTATTGTCAACGTTACGAGAACCTATAGGGTCACACACAAAGAACAGATAGATGAGAGAAATAAATAGGTAAAACTTATTTATAAAATAATAAGTAGGACTTATTAGTAATTAAATAATTAAGTATGACTTATTATTTAATTTATGAAAATAGAGAAATGCGGTCCACCGTAAGGTACGGTGCAGTGCTTGGTTTGATGACCACACAAGTGGTTCTATAAATAGAACCCTTGTGGTGAAGTCTTGTAAGCTTAACCTAATTCACAAAGTGAAACCTAGCCGCCGCTCTCTAAATCCTATTCTCTCTAAATCTCTGGTGGAATTGGCTAGCACCGGTCATCAGAGAAGGTCTGTTCGTGTGGACTGAATAGATGCATCGCTACTTTGCTTTGCTCGTGATTAGAAACAGTTTCTACCTCAAAGGTTCTGCACTTCAAGAGGTAAGCACATAAACTTGTGGTTTTGTGTCCTTTGATTTGTGATTAATGATTTAATCAAGATCCGTTCATCGGGATTGTTCCGCTAAGAGGATTAATTATTTTGAAAAACCCCTCTTAAATCCCTACAAATTTTTAGTCCTTCCAATTGTTTATTAATACTTTGTTATCATCAAAACCTTAATAGATTTAGGGGCAAACATCTTTAAATCAATTTTGTTCCAACAATCTCCCCCTTTTTGATGATGACAAACATAAGTATTAATTGACAATTGTTGTTAAATTAACTTATCATGTTTCTCTTAGGTTTATGAGGTTTGCAAGCTCCCCCTAAGATTGATACTCCATAAAGCCTAAGCTTTAAGTTTTATCCATGAAAATTTAATTTAGTATAAGACTTAAGTATTTAAAGTAAAACAAATTTCATATCTTTCTTCAGAGCGAGAGGTTTGCAAGCTCTCCCCCTGAGTCTCACAAGGCTAAGTTAAAATTGCACTTTTAACTTATCCTTACTTATGAAATTTAATTTCAGTTTTAAATTACTTAATCTCCGCATTGAAATACGTAAAACAATTTAAAACTAACTTAATAACTTAACAAACAAAAGTGGTTTCAGCTTTTTGAAACTTATCAACTTTCAATTAATGCGTAACTACTCCCCCTTTTGTCATTATCAAAAAGTAAAAAAAAAAAATAGATAACCAAGACAGTCAAGGAAGGAAATTGGTTATTACAAAGGTGAATTTATTTCAAAAGCGAAAACCAACGCGCCAAAAAGCCTATAAAAAGTGAACGAGTTAACAAACATTCTTCACAACAAAAAAAATAAACAAGCATATCAAGAAGAATCAAGAAGAATGAGAAGATTTAGTTCACGTATTGCAGAGGTTCGTAGAAAGAAAGAAGAAGAAGAACGCGAAAAAGATGAAAAAGATAAAGAAGACAACAAGAAACCACAAGATGCTGAAATTATAATCATTTCATCAGACTCTGAAGCTGAGGAAAATGAAGATGATGCTGACTACGTTGAGTTCTTGGCTGGCTATGTTCCAGAAGAAGAACAGGAAGAAGAAGAAGAGCAGAACCCAGATCCTATAGAAATTTCATCAGAGGATGCTGAGGAGAAATCTGAGATTTCTTCTGAGTATTATCCATCTGACTAGGATTAGGTCGTCTTTTTCTTTTTACCAATGTACTCATCGTTGTCAGATCATCAATAAAAATTTTCTTTTAAATTCACCTTGTGTTCTTATGTTCTTGTTTATCGTAAAAAATAAAAGTAAACAACACACAAAAATATCAAACCAATAAATAATTCAAAATAAGATTGTTCAGACGATAAATAACATTAAAAACATAAAGTGCATAGAAGCCTAGGGTTTTTGAAGAAAAGCTAAGAGGATGTCAAATTTGTCGTTCAGGGAGTCCACTTTGGAGTCAAGCTTATCCACCTTGGACTCTAAGTTCTGATGATTTGATCTGTGCCTCTCAAGATCTTTTTGTTGTTGCCTCAATGCATCCTGAAGAATTCTTAGCTGATCTGAAACCATAGGAGCTTTTCCTTTATCAGAGGAGGGTTCACCATCCTCTTGATAATCAATCATAAGAACATCAGCATCCGGAGCATCCTCTTGGTTCAGCTCATCAGCTAATTGGGCAATCCTTGCAGCAGCTTCAGCCATACGCTCATTTTCAATCCTTTGATCTTCAAGACTCTTGAAAAGTTTGGAATCAACCCAGCACTCCTTAAAAGCAGACAGACGCCTCACAGCAGCAGATACAGCAGCAAACTTGGCACGCTCATTCTCTTCATGACTATACATAGTCAGCCTTTTCAAACCAGCCCTTGCTAAGCCTTCCTTCATCAGATGAACAACCTCCATATCCCTTTTTCCAATAACAGACTTGATATCATCACCCACTGCATCCAGAGCATTATAAATCTTTGCCTTGAGTAGTGATACCTCCATATCCACATCAGAGGGACAAACCAAGAACCTGTCCTTTATATGTGACAACCTAAGTAAGTCATCATAAAGCTGATTGGAGAGGTTACCAAATAGGTCAGAGGATGAGGGTGAGATATTGGGAATGGGAGAGTGTTTTGATGATTCATTAGCAGGGTTGTCAATGATAACAACATCTGCTTCTGAAGGGTTAGAAACATGTTCAGCACTTGGGTTGAGATTGAGTTCAGGAGTTGATTCAGGAGATGTGTGTTCAGATGTTGGTTCAGGAGATTTGTGTTCAGAGGTTGGTTCAGGAGATTTTTGTGGAGAGGGTTGTTTTGTGGGAGAGGCTTGTTCAGAGGTAGGATTATCTGGTTGGGGTTCAGATGATGAAATGTCAGGTGATTTGTGTGGTTGAGGTTGAGGTGATTTTGGTTTAGGAGGTGATGAAGATTTGTTGGTTTCATGAGTAAAAGGTTGATTATTTAGAGGGTCTGGGCTAAGATGTTTTTCAAGTTCAGATAGGGGGTTATCAGAAGTTGAAATGTTAGTAGATTTGGGAAGGATAGTTCTAAGAGGTTTGGTAAACCCTATTCCAATCTCAGCTTCATTAAAAATGTACTTAGGAGACTTACCTTTAGGATCAGGAACTTGTCTCTTACGTAGCTTGGCACCAATAGTCTCTTCATCAGATTCAGTTTCATCATCAGACTCAGTCTCATCAGATGAGCTATCCTCCTCAATAACAATTGGCTTTTTAGATGATGCTTCAGCAGCCTTGTTAGCAACATCCTCATGTTTCTTCTTAGTTCTCTGTTCAGCCATAGATTGCTCAACCTTAACCTTCTTCTGAGCAAGAAGATCTGGCTTAACTTGTTCATCCTGAGAATCAGCTTTCCTCTTAGGTTTCCTCTTAGGCTTATACATGTTTATTGGAGCCTTTGGAACCATACTCCTATCAACAGTATAACCTTCACTTTGAAGAACCTTCAGATAATCTTGAATGATGTGCTCAGCATCCATTTCAGAGATTACTGGATATCCATCCACATACAGGCGATCTTCCAGACTAACTCTGAACTCTTGTTTAGGTTGAACCAGCTTGGTGTCGATTAAATGCATCTTTGTTAAGAAGCTTGCATTCAGAACTTCTGGCGAGAGCTTCTGAGCCATAAGTTCTGGATAGAACTTCTTCAGATTCTGAACAATGTGACCTTGGAAGAGAAGATCTGAAAGCAGTCTAGGATAAACAATGGTTGTTTTCCTCTGAGACTTGCTTAAGAATATGGCTTCACAGATCCTCTCAAAGAAGTATTTACCCAAATTTACTTTCCTTTCAGTCAGAAGGAAGTATATCAGATGACGATGAGGCCATGAAATAGTATCAGTACCACCAACTCTTGGACTGATAGTTGACAAAATAATCTTGAATAAAACTCTGCATTCATCTGTCAGGCCTTTAACCTTTCCCTTCAACTTCATATCAATGCACATCCTGTGCAGAAGTTCGTCTCTGAATCTTGTATCCTTCTCAAAATCATCCAGCACCAAACCAGAGTTATCCAAGCCAAGCAAGGCATTAAAGTGAATTGGAGAGAAGGTAAGATTGATACCACAGATGTTAGACCTAATCTGTGTACCAGTGAACTCCAATAGACCCATCTCCTTCCTAGTTTTTCCTTTCAGACTAGGATCTCTTTCGATTGCTGCAAGTTCTTCTTGCTTAGCTTCAAACTTTGTAAAGACTCTTGCTTTCATCCAGAATTTCTTCAAAAGATCTGGATAAATAGGACCATTCAACATGTCGAAGTACTTATTCCATCCTTGAGCAGAGAAATACGGCTTCACATCATACCCATTTTCCTTCAAACTGTCAAAATCAACCATCTTCTCAGGTAGTAACGTTAGTTGAGATTCTGGGAATTCCATCTCGTTCCCAACAATCTGAAGATGTTTGAATATAAACGGAGGGATCTTTGTTGAAGAAGAAGAAGAACCAGCCATGATGGAGTTTAGGGAAGGGTAGGAACTAAAGAGAGAGAAAGAAGATTTTTTGTTGGAGGTTTAGAGAGAAAAGAAAGTGTAGGTTGTGAGAGTGAAAAGTGTGCAAGTGTATTGTGTAAGTTTATTTAAAAGCGTACAGTTAACACAAAAATGGCAAATTTGGGAAGTTACGCTTATTGACAAATATTTGAATACTAAAAGTCATCATTAACCACCCACTACCTGACACACGTAGACCACGTGCAGAAGATTACTCGGTAACTGCTATTTTAATGGACAACTGTTCAGCAGCGAATGCTAAACGTTTTCCACTTAAATAGTTCAGAGCCTCTGAGTTTTTAAAATAATCTATCAGAGTTAAGTATTTCAGAGCTTGTGTTTCAGATGTTCTGAATCATAAGTTCTGACATACATAACCTCTTACACTTTAAATGCCAAAAAATTTTCATTCAGAAATTGAAAACATGTTCAGATGTTTCTTTATAAAATCAAATCTTTCAACAGGTAAGGCTTTAGTAAATATGTCAGCCCATTGATTTTCAGTATCAACAAACTTAATATCTATTATACCTCTCTGAACATAATCTCTGATAAAATGGTGTTTTATTTCAATATGTTTGGCTCTAGAGTGTAGGATAGGATTTTTAGATAAATGAATGGCTGCAGTGTTATCACAATATAAAGGAATATTGTGACTGCTTACCTGATAATCTTCTAACTGATATTTTAACCAGAGTAGTTGTGTGCAACACTTAGCTGCTGAAATGTATTCTGCTTCTGCTGTAGACAAAGCTATAGTAGTTTGTCTTTTACTAGCCCAGGAGATAAGGTTTTCACCAACAAATTGACAATTGCCACTTGTGGATTTTCTTTCAATTTTATCTCCAGCATAGTCAGCATCACAGAATCCATTTAGCACATAATCATTGGATTTCTTATAGAGAAGTCCAAGATTAGCTGTTCCTTTCAGATACCTAAAGATTCTCTTTACAGCAGTAAGATGAGATTCTCTAGGATCTGACTGGAATCTTGCACATAAGCAAACACTGAATAAAATATCTGGCCTAGAGGCTGTCAGATAGAGTAAGGAACCAATCATACCTCTGTAGACCTTTTGGTCTACTTTTCCTTCATCTTCTGACTTGCTCATGTTGGTAGTTGAATGCATAGGAGTGTTCATTATCTTGCAATCATCTAGGTTGAACTTCTTCAGAAGTTCTTTGGTATATTTTGATTGATGAACATAAGTTCCTTCCTTCTTCTGATTGATTTGAATTCCAAGAAAGAACTTCAATTCTCCCATCATGCTCATTTTAAATTCATCCTGCATTATCTTAGAGAAATTCTTGCACAAGGAAGCATTAGTTGAACCAAAAATAATATCATCAACATAGATTTGGATGATTAAAATATCCTCTTTGGTTGTTTTTCTAAAGAGTGTGCAGTCAACCTTCCCTTTCTCAAAACCCTTTTCAAGAAGGAAATTACTGAGTCTATCATACCAAGCTCTTGGAGCTTGTTTCAGACCATACAGTGATTTCTTTAATCTGAAAACATGTTCTGGGTTTGAGACATCTTCAAAACCAGGAGGTTGCTTAACATACACTTCTTCAGAAATAAAACCATTTAAGAAGGCACTTTTAACATCCATCTGATACAAAGTTATTCCATGATTAACAGCATAAGATAGAAGTAACCTGATAGCCTCAAGTCTAGCAACTGGTGCAAAGGTTTCAGTATAGTCAATCCCCTCTTGCTGACTATAACCTTGTGCAACCAATCTAGCCTTGTTTCTTACCACTTCACCTTGTTCATTCAGCTTGTTTCTGAATACCCATTTTGTTCCAATAATGTTCTTGTGTGAAGGTTTGGGCACTAGAGTCCATACATCATTCCTTTGAAATTGATTCAGCTCTTCTTGCATTGCTACAATCCAAGCATCATCTTTCAGAGCTTCATCAATCTTTGAAGGTTCCATCATTGAGATAAGACCAACTAAAGATTCCTCATTTCTCAGTTGAGATCTTGTCTTCCTTGGACTATCCTTATTGCCTAAGATCAGTTCCTCTGGATGTGATGATTTGTATTTGAAAGTGTTCCTAGGGGGTTCCTCATCTTCAGACTCATCAACAGCAGGTTCAGCAGCTGCTTCAGTTCTTTGTTGTTCAGAGTCTGTAGGAACTGTCATGTTCAGAGGTTCTTCAGAGAATGGATGTTCTGAGTAGTTTGGAATATCTGAATACTGATCCTCTGATACCTGAAATCTAGACAAACCTTCCACAAGCTCTGACACTTGGTCAGGCTCTTTGTCATCAAACTTGACATGCATAGTTTCTTCCACAGTGTGTGTTTCAGAAATATACAGTCTGTATGCTTTTGAGCGTTCAGAGTATCCTATAAAGATACCCTTATAGCCTCTAGCATCAAATTTCTTTAGATGGACTTTGTTATTTAAGATGTAACAAGTACATCCAAACTGATGAAAATAAGAAATGTCAGGTTTTCTTCCTTTGAACAATTCATAAGCAGTTTTGTTCAACTTAGATCTGATATAGATTCTATTTTGAACATAACATGCTGTGTTTACAGCTTCTGCCCATAAAAACTTTGCTACATTAGTTTCATGCATCATGGTTCTGGCCATTTCTTGCAGAGTTCTATTCTTCCTTTCAACAACCCCATTTTGTTGAGGAGTTCTAGGAGAAGAGAATTCATGCAGAATGCCATATTTTTCACAGAAATTTTCAAAAGGTTCATTTTCAAATTCTCCACCATGATCACTTCTAACTTTTAAAATAGTGTAGCATTTTTCATTTTGAATTTGTTTGCAGAAGATGCTAAACTCATCATAAGCTTCATCTTTTGTTCTTAGGAATTTTACCCAAGTCCATCTACTGTAATCATCAACAATTACTAATCCATACTTCTTTCCATTGATAGAGGCAGTGTTAACTGGCCCAAACAGATCAATGTGAAGAAGTTCCAATGGTCTTGAGGTAGAAACAATGTTTTTAGGTTTAAAAGAAGATTTTGTAATTTTTCCTTTTTGACAAGAACCACAAAGTGTGTTTGAGTGATATTTGATTTTAGGTAAACCTCTGACAAGGTCAAGCTTGCTAAGCTTAGAGATTAATCTCCAGTTAGCATGGCCTAACCTCTTATGCCAGATCCATTTTTCTTCACTCAAGGTCAAAAGACACATCACTTTTTGTTCATTCAAATCAGAAAGATTAATTTTATAAACATTGTTCTTTCTCAAACCCTTGAATATAATGGAATTATCAGATTGTTTAGACACAGTACATGATTCCTTATTAAAGACAACTACATAACCATTGTCGCAAAATTGACTTATGCTCAATAGGTTATGTTTGAGTCCATCTACTAACCAAACATCATTAATAGATAGGGAAGAATTACCTACTGTACCTGTGTTGGTGTAAGCCCTAGAGGCCAATTATTTATAATTGCATGATACTTGTATTGGATATTTTACTTATTAAATAAAGGCTTTTCTTTATTATGTTTATGTGTTAAATAATAATAGAGTCCCTAGAATAGTAAGTTCATTGTATGGAACGTTAAGTATGACTTAATCGTGAGATTCCATTACATATAAGAACACTATTCTTAAACATATCCATAGTCAAGCTTTATTGTGAAATGGGATAACGTTAAAGCATAAAGACTATTATGTTGGTAGACTGATGATCATATCTCACTGATCATGGATAATGAGTTATCAAGTCTTCACATAGATATAAATGTTAAGGGTAACTTTATATCGGATTGACCCACCATGAGAATACTACATAGAGTGTTATGAAATGTCATAAGTTTTCTCATAGTGATAAAAGGTGTATTCCACCCTTCGACCTGAAACCACTATGTACCCTAGATGCAGGAGTGTAATACCTTGTTGCCATTCAAACGTTATCCGTAACTGGATAATTATAAAGTTGGTTGATGGGTATCCCACGAATCATGCTGAGGGACATGAGTGACCTAGATGGAATTTGTCCCTCCTACATAACGGGAGATATGTCTATGGGCCCAATATTGAACTAGACAAGGATGACATACTATGCCTTGTGTTCAATATAGACATGAGGACAAAAGGGTAATTGTGCACAAGATATTTATCACGGAAAGGTTAGTCAGATCACGTGACATTCCTGTGACTTGGGTAACAGTGATGTGTTGCTAGATACCGCTCACTGTTTATAATATTACGATTAATATTATTGCCAACGTCATAAGAACCTACAAGGTCACACACATAAGGACAGTTAAGAAGGGAAAAAATAAGTAAGACTTATTGTGGGGGTGCAGTTAGTGAAAAACGGTTATTGGGCTTGAGAAGCCCAATTTCGTGTAAACTAAAGACCTCATAAGAAACTCTATAAATAGAGCCTTATGAAGTTCAGTAGTGATTTTTTTTTGAAACCCTAACTGAGTTTAGAAAAATTCTGAATTTCTCTAAACCCTAAACCGCACAAAATTCCCTCAGCCTTCATCCAAGAACAGCTAGCACTGTGAGATCGAAGGTTCCTGTTCGTGTGGACTAAGTGGAGGTGCTGCAAGTGCGGTGCTTGTGATCAAGAAAGGCGACCACAAATTTGTTCTTCAAAGGTAATATTCTAGACCTGATCATGCTCATTCACAAGAATCCATTGATGGGAAATTTTAATTTTAAAATTCCGCTGCGTTTATAAAATTGTTTTATGAAACGATTTCCCAACAACCTGTACCTATTATCTTTCCTTTTTGGTTACCTCCAAAGCCAACAGATCCTCCTTCTTTCATAGTCAGCTTAGAAAATAGTTGTTTGTCACCAGTCATATGCCTTGAACATCCACTATCCAGATACCATAAATGATTCATGATACTTCTTTGAGTGGTAGGCTGTATGAGAAACAACTTTAATCATTGCAGTAGAATTCTTCATCACAGTTAATGATAAAGTCATCCCAGTATTCTTCCTCTTCATTTTTCAAGTTCTGATTAGTAACTTGAGAACTTGTCAGCCATTTGTCTAGGACATAAGCCCTTCTTCCTTTGCATAGGACTTGTTTCCATGCTCTAGGTAGGACATATCCTTTCCTAGTTGGTAAATCTGAATGGTACATTATTTCAGCTTTTGGTACCCATCTTCTGGGTCCACGCTTGTTAGTCCACAAATGCTTACTATGTTGTTGAGTGTTAGAGAAAGATCTTGGTTTGGAATAATAACCTTTTTGAAACCTTTTCTTTGTTTGAGATCTGTTATTATTCCAGGATTTGGATTGTTTATGATTCCAGGGTTTGTATTTATCACCAATCCTATGTTCTGATTGATTATATCTACTGACTCTAGAATCATAAATAATCTGAGTCCTGTACTGCATCTGAGGTTTGGAGTTTGAATTTTTTCTTTTAAAAACTTCTGAGCTTTTAGATTGACTAGCTTCAGGTACTGAAGTTCCTTTGGATCCAGAATTTGAAGTCTCAGATTTTGAAGCTTTCAGAACATCTGAACTAATATTTTCAGGTTCTGAATAACTTCTATCTTCTGAACTTTTCTTCCCAGATCCTGAGGAACTTGGTTCCTCTGAGCTGTCAGCTTCTAAATCTCTCAGATCATCATCCTCATTTTCAAAAGTACCAGGATTCTTTCCCTCTTCACTTGGTGGAACAACATAATAAACCCAAGATTTTCCAACCTTTTTGGCAAAGGTCTTCAGCTTTGAATATGTTCTACCATATTCATAGCCAAGTCCTTCTCCTCTATGTCTCAAAACATTATAAATTCTATTAGCAGCTTTGCTCTTCCCAAGGTTGAGATGCACAAACTGTTGAAGAGCTATTTCCTGCTCATCAATAGGTTTGTGACACACAGCACAACCCTTTTCAAAGTCATTCACTCTATTCAGAGTTTCTTGATATAGACCTTGAAAATGTTCTGTCTGTTCAGTCAGAGTGTTAAGCTTTTCTTGTAAAACTTTTTGTTTACTTAGCACTCTGAGATGTTTCTCAATGACCTTGTTAAGTGCAGTTATAAGTTGAGATTTAGAACAATCAGAAAATACCTCATCTGTTACTTCCGAATCTGATTCTGATTCATCCTCTGAGTCTGCATCTGAGTCAGTTGAAGCCATTAGGGCTAGATTTGCCTCTTCCTCTTCCTCAACTTCTTCCTCAGATGATAGCTCTTCAAAAGTAGCCATCAGACTCTTTTTCAATTTGCTCTTAAATTGTTGCTTCTTTGAGCTGTATCTCTTGCTTTTGTCTTTGGCAGACATTTCTGGACAGTCAGCAATAAAGTGTCCTGGCTTCTTACAATTGAAGCAGTTCTTCTGATCATCCTTTTTGCTGACAAAGTTTCTGGAGCTGTTTCCTCTGAAGTTTCTTTTGTTAAACCTGTTCCATTGCTGAAACTTAGTGAATAAAGCAAACTCATCTTCACCCATTTCCTCCTCTTGACCATCTGCAGAAGATTCCTCTTCAATGTCAAGAAGCTGAGTCTTAAGAGCTTTAGAAGGAGTCCTAGTTGACTGTAAAGCCACAGACTTAGACTTCTTCTTAGCTTCTGAATCAGCATTCAGAACCATCTCATGGCTTCTGAGATTGCTTATCAGAGCCTCAAGACTCAGAATCTTGAGATTTTGAGCTTCTTCTATTGCAGTGACCTTAGGTCTCCAAGAAATAGGAAGACTTCTCAGAATCTTCTGAACATGGTCATAGGTGGAATAACTCCTCTTAAGAGCTTTAAGACCAGATACAAGGATTTGAAACCTTGTAAACATAGTCTCAATGCTTTCATCTTGTTGCATAGTGAATAGTTCATATTGCCTTATCAAGAGACTAGCCTTAGCCTCTTGAACCTTTTCATTACCATCATAGGTAGCACACATAGAGTCAAAGATAGATTTAGCAGTGGGTACCCATCTACATACAGACGATCTTCAAGACTAGCTGTAAACTCTTGTGGAGGTTGAATCAACTTTGATGAGATGATGCGCATCTTGGTTAGAAAACTTGCATTCAGAATCTCAGGAGTGAACTTCTTTTCCACAAGTTCTGGATGAAACTTCTTCAGATTCTGAACAACATGACCTTGATAAAGAAGGTCTGAGAGTAATCTTGGATAAGCTATGGCTGTTTTCCTCTGAGATTTGCTTGAGAAGATTGCTTCACAGATCCTCTCAAAGAAGTATTCTCCCAGATTCACTTTCGTTCCTTTCAGAAGGAAGTAGATCAGATGACGATTCTTCAAGAAGCTCTGAGGGAACAACAAGAAGGTTTGGAAAGGCAAAGGATGTAACACCCTAACCCATACTACCCTTAAAAACGTAATTTTAAAAACTTTTCAACAAGTGTAAAGGCAGAGTGCCACGCGGTAATTAAAACACAAGCATACACACAGAGCATCATGAAATTTAACATGAAAAGCAACAGCGGATTCATTTCAAACCAAGCATGCATATATATATACATATATATATACATAAGCCAAATTCATCCCTAAGGATGCCACTTATACAAGAACTAGCATATCAAAAGGTAACACCGATATACGATGAAATCCAAGCGTAACCCCGACTCGATGTTACATTACCAGAGCATTTACTATTTACAAACCCTAGTCAAAAGCTAGTACTAAGAGGAGTAATCTATTCTAAGTCTCCTCACCAAAAGGTACTTCCACGCCACGCTAAAACCGCAGTCTAAACGTCGGCACGATCCTCAGCCTGAATATCTGAACCCCCAAAGGTCCAGCAATTAACACAAAGCAGAGAGTTAGAAAACATAATCGCATATCATACGAGCATAAGAAAGGTCTTGCACTTTCGAACTACATCATACATATTCTAACTCACGTCCAAAACGTTGTATTAAACAGTTATCAATTAATAAAGTTTAACACAGTTCAACCAGATAATGTCACATACCATTTATCAAATATATGCGCATTTACCCTAATGTATCTAATGCCAATCATTCTATGTCATGCCATCCCTAGACACGACTAATGCATGTGGTACCAATTGCCTTTTACCCCTTATGGATAAGTTAAACAGTTTTACATCTTGCCGGATTGTTCGGAACTTACCAAACCTTCATATCCCTCATGGATAAGTTAAACAGTTTTATATCCTGCTGGATAGCAGCTCTAGATCTTAGGGATTCATCAAATCCGATCCTCGGCTTCCTTATGGACTCAAAAATCCATTTAAATCTATTGGAACCCAAGTTTCCAATTTCAACATATATATACATGAATGCATGTATGTTTGCACATATCATCAATATGATATTTCTAGCTCGAAGCTACTCATTATGAATGCGGAAACACAATTCAAACACATTCACTTAACATTACAAATTAATGCCAAATCTTCACATTGCTCACTTAAGCTACAACTTATTGCATACACGTTTATCATTCATATAACGATTAACAATAAGCATTAACAGTATCAACATGTATCAACAAACATGTAAGAATACTCTTAAACCATGTTACAAGTGCCAAATCACACTTACAAACATTAACCAAAGTTGCAGGTTCAGTACTGTTCGCTAAGCGAACCCATAGCGAACAGGTAGCGAACTCATTCGCTAAGCGAATCTCAATTCGCTGTAGCGAACTACATCAGAGGATTACAGGTACATGGCGAACAGGTAGCGAACTTGTAGCGAGCTTATTCGCTGCAGCGAACTCCTATTCGCTAAGCGAACAACACCAGAAAGAAAATCTGTTCTTGAGTTATCTAAGGCGGTTTAACACTAAATCAACTCAAAAATTCATCCAAACATGTTATAAATTCATATAAACAGCCATTCCAAACATATATGGTATCAAGGAACATTAATCATCCCTTCCAAACATCCAAATACCTCTAATAATCAAAATCATGGCAATTACTTGAGTTTTAAGTAACTTTCTCAAACTTTCCAAAAATGATCCAAACACATACATATTCATCATGGAATCAAACTAGTGATTAACACACACAAAGTGATGATGAAAAACATCATACTCACATACAAAAGCTTAATCAAAATCTAAAAGAAATTGAGTGGGAGAGTTCGGGAACGGAGACATAGACAATCTCCCCCCTCCTTGTCACTCAAGAATCATGAATTCTAATCTCTTACCTTAAGCAAAGATGATGATCCAAGCCTTCTCTTGCTCAAGCTTTCACTCTTGATCCAAACCCTAGCTTAGCTCTATGTTGCTTCTACTCACTCAAACTCAAGAAATGAAGTTATGAAACTATTCATAAGTTGGACTTGCTACTTATACTCTTTCCCATGGTCATGAACCAAGCCCATTTGGCTTAGGCCCATGCCTCTCACGCCCTTCAAGCCCAAAACCAAGGTTCTCGCATCTAAAAACTTACGATCGGCTAAATAATTATTCGTCGCTCACTAAAATAATAAAAGCCAATTAATAAATAAAATAACATTTAATAAAATATACGAATACGAAAAACGGGTCGTTACAATCCTACCCCCCTTAAAAGAATTTCGCCCTCGAAATTACCTAGAAACAGATCGGGATAAGAATCTCTCATCTTGCTTTCCAATTCCCACGTTGCATTCTCACCAGCCGGTCCTCCCCACACGACTTTCACGGATGCAATCTCTTTGTTTCTCAATCTCTTCACTTCTCTTCCTTCTATTCTCAAGGGTACAGTCTCAATGGTCAAGTCATCCCTCACTTGAACATCGTCCGATTCAATCACGTGTGTCGGATCAGACACATACTTGCGCAACTGTGATACATGAAAAACATCGTGCAAATTCGCCAATGATGGCGGTAATGCAATCCTATACGCAACTTTCCCAACTCGTTTCAAAATCTCAAACGGCCCAATAAACCTCGATGTCAACTTCCTTGACTTCAATGCACGTCCTACTCCAGTAGTCGATTTAACTCGTAGGAATACATGATCCCCTTCTTGGAATTCAATGTCCTTCCTCCTCTTATCATGATAACTTTTCTGTCGATCCTGAGACGCTTTCATCTTCTCACGAATCATCCGAATCTTCTCTGTTGTCTCTTGTACAATCTCTGGTCCAAGAATTGCACCTTCTCCTGTTTCATACCAACACAGAGGTGTCCTACACCTTCTCCCATACAAAGCCTCAAACGGTGCCATTCCGATACTAGAATGGTAACTGTTGTTGTATGTAAACTCTACCAATGGCAAACAAGAATCCCAATTCACGTTTTGCTCCAAAACACAAGCCCTCAACAAATCCTCTAAGGATTGTATCGTCCTCTCCGACTGACCATCTGTCTGAGGATGATACGCTGAACTCAACCTCAACTTCGTTCCTAAAGCTTCTTGCAAGCTTTCCCAAAATCTAGAAGTAAATCTCGGATCTCTATCCGAAATAATACTTGTTGGAATACCATGTAGCCTCACAATCTGCTCCACATAAATCTCGGCCAACTTAGGCACCAAAGTACCTTTCCTAATAGCAATGAAGTGAGCACACTTCGTCAGACGATCTACCACTACCCAAATCACTTCATGACCTTTCTTGGTCTTCGGTAAACCTCCCACAAAATCCATCGCAATGCTATCCCATTTCCATTCGGGTATAAACATTGGTTGCAACAAACCAAACGGCTTCTGATGTTCAATCTTCGATTTCTGACAAGTTAAGCATGAATAAACAAATTCAGAAATTTGCCTCTTCATTCCCGGCCACCAAAATAACTTCCTCAAATCCTGATACATCTTGGTTACTCCAGGATGTATACTCAAACCACTTCTGTGACCTTCTTCCATGATCATTCTCTTCAATTCGGGTACATCCGGTACACAAACTCTTCCGTGAAATCTCATGACTCCACTTTCGTCAATCTTGATATTGGTCTCCTTACCTTCATTGATGAGTACCATCTTCTCCATCAATTTCTTATCCGATTTCTGACGTTCTTTAATATCCTCGAGAAAAGGATTCGTCAACTTTAACATTCCAAGCTTCACACTTGTAGAAGTAACCTCGCACACAAGACTCAAGTCTCGGAATTCTTCTATCAACTCTAACTCTTTCACCATCAATGATGACATATGCAAAGTTTTCCTACTTAATGCATCGGCCACTACATTGGCTTTTCCAGGGTGATAACTCAATTCAAAATCGTAGTCCTTTAAGAATTCGAGCCATCTCCGTTGCCTCATATTCAACTCCTTCTGGTCGAATAAGTACTTCAGACTCTTGTGATCACTGAAAACTTCAAACCTCGATCCATACAAGTAGTGTCTCCACACTTTCAACGTAAACACCACTGCGGCTAACTCTAAATCATGCGTTGGATAGTTCCTCTCGTGAACCTTCAGTTGCCTTGAAGCATATGCTACCACATTACCCCCTTGCATAAGCACTCCACCAAGTCCTAACTTCGAAGCATCGCAATATACGACGAACGACTCTTTGGCATCGGGTAAAATCAACACGGGTGCAGTAGTCAATCTTCTCTTGAGCTCTTGGAAACTCTTCTCACAAATACCATCCCAAACAAACGCTTGATCTTTCCTCGTCAACTTGGTTAACGGTAAAGCCAACTTCGAAAAACCTTCGATGAATCTTCTATAATAACCGGCCAAACCAAGGAAACTTCTAATCTCTGAAACAGATTCCGGCGTTCCCCACTGTGACACAGCGTCAACCTTCGCAGGATCTACCGCGATTCCTCCACTTGAAATTATATGCCCTAGGAAACTCACCTCTTTCATCCAAAATTCACACTTCGACAACTTGGCATACAACTTCTTCTCCTTCAAGACTTGCAAAACAATTCTCAAGTGCTCCTCGTGCTCTTCCTCGGATTTTGAGTAAATCAAAATGTCGTCGATGAACACCACCACGAATCTAT
Source organism: Trifolium pratense (assembly GCF_020283565.1). NCBI lineage: Eukaryota > Viridiplantae > Streptophyta > Magnoliopsida > Fabales > Fabaceae > Trifolium > Trifolium pratense. The sequence goes on along the minus strand of NC_060064.1, from coordinate 41,946,326 downwards.
CCAAAAATGAATGGAAAATTCGGTTCATATACTCCATGAAAACTCCAGGTGCATTGGTCACACCAAACGGCATAACTGAATACTCGTAGTGCCCATACCTCGTCCTAAATGCAGTCTTAGGTATGTCTTCCGTCTTCACTCTAATCTGATGGTATCCAGATCTCAAATCTATCTTACTAAACACACAAGCTCCAACTAGTTGATCCATCAAATCATCTATCCTTGGAAGTGGATATTTATTCTTGATCGTCACTTTGTTCAACTGACGATAGTCTATACATAATCTCATGCTTCCATCTTTCTTCTTTACAAGCAATACTGGCGCTCCCCATGGCGAAACACTCGGTCGAACAAACCTCTTCTCAAGCAGCTCTTCAAGTTGCTTCTTCAACTCATTCAACTCTGACGCTGACATTCGATACGGCGCCATCGATATCGGGCTAGTTCCAGGTACTAGGTCGATAGAAAACTCTACCTCTCGCTTCGGAGGCACGTCAGATATATCATCCGGAAACACATCTGGGAATTCACAAACGATCGGTAACTCTTCTATCTTAACTCCTCCTTCGAGTTTCAATGATGCAAACATCATGAACATCTCGGCATGTTCTTTCAATGCTTCCGATACTTCCTTCCCGCTCATCAAATGCAAGTTCTCCTCCGGCTTCGGAAAAACAACGGCCTTCTCACGACAGTTGATATGAATTCGATTAAAGATTAACCAATTCATACCAAAAATCACATCCATACCACTAAGTGGAATACACACTAAATCCATTCCAAAGTGCCTACCAAAAATGGTTACGGGGCAGTTACGACATACTTGTCGAGTAATTACTGAACCATTAGCAGGAGTTTCTATTTCCATCCTACCCATCATATCCGTTAAAGGAATACTAAGACGCTTCGCACAATCCAAAGAAATAAAAGAATGCGTCACTCCCGTATCTATAATCGCAATTAAAGGAGTGTCATAGATGAAACACGTACCTCTAATGAGATTGTCCTCAAGGCTAGCATCCTCTCCACTCAAAGCAAACACCTTGCCCATCGCCTTCTTGGGTTTCTTGCAGATTATACTCTTGTGGCCCTCCTCACCACAGTTAAAACAAAACACTCTTGTTCTACACGCTTCAGTTTTGTGGCCTAACTTCCCACAATTCAAACACTTGTCTAATTTCTTCTGGCAATCATACGACATATGACCCCTCTCTCCACATTTGTAACAATTCCCATTCACCGGCCTCTTACCACCACTGGTATTACCCCTACTGCGGTTATCATAAGGTTTTCCGCGCTCTTGTCCTTTCCCTTTTCGGTCATTCGCAGCCTTGTAGTAGTTCACCTTAGCTCTACCATCCTCATCGCAAATCCTACTCTTGTTCACAAGGGTCGCAAAATCCCTTATCTGCGAAAATCCAATCATATGCTTAATATCTGGACGTAGACCACTTTCAAACTTCACACACTTGTCGTTCTCCGCTTCCATAGTGTTGTAATGCGGACTAAACGCACACAAGGTCTCAAACTTGACGGCATAGTCAGCTACCGTCATATTTCCCTGTTTCAGTTCCATGAATTCCACAACTTTCTTGTTCTTCACATCCACAGGAAAATACTTAACCAAAAATTCTCTTTTAAACATTGCCCATGGTATAGCCATACCACCGGGTCCTAGCCTCAACTTGGCATTCTTCCACCACACATTCGCTTCCTCGCGCAACACATATGTCCCAAGGGTTGTCTTCCCTTCCTCGGAACAATCCATTGCTTCAAAAATTATCTCAAGTTCTTCCAGCCACTTGTGAGCTCCATCCGGGTTGTAACCTCCGGTAAATGTTGGCGGTTTCTGCTTCATGAACCTTTCCAACCTCATCTCTACCTCTCTTCCAGGTTGATGATCTCTAACCACTATGTTGGTGAGTGCGGCCAAAGCTTCCGGAATCTGAGCATTCGTTCTCGCAGCAGCCATGATTCCTGAACGAATCACAACTAGACGTTAGAAAGTACTAACAGTGTTCCCTACACATGCTCATACGGGGAAAAGAAAAGTCCTAGTTGGTTCACACGAACCGACCTGCTCTGATACCACTATTGTAACACCCTAACCCATACTACCCTTAAAAACGTAATTTTAAAAACTTTTCAACAAGTGTAAAGGCAGAGTGCCACGCGGTAATTAAAACACAAGCATACACACAGAGCATCATGAAATTTAACATGAAAAGCAACAGCGGATTCATTTCAAACCAAGCATGCATATATATATACATATATATATACATAAGCCAAATTCATCCCTAAGGATGCCACTTATACAAGAACTAGCATATCAAAAGGTAACACCGATATACGATGAAATCCAAGCGTAACCCCGACTCGATGTTACATTACCAGAGCATTTACTATTTACAAACCCTAGTCAAAAGCTAGTACTAAGAGGAGTAATCTATTCTAAGTCTCCTCACCAAAAGGTACTTCCACGCCACGCTAAAACCGCAGTCTAAACGTCGGCACGATCCTCAGCCTGAATATCTGAACCCCCAAAGGTCCAGCAATTAACACAAAGCAGAGAGTTAGAAAACATAATCGCATATCATACGAGCATAAGAAAGGTCTTGCACTTTCGAACTACATCATACATATTCTAACTCACGTCCAAAACGTTGTATTAAACAGTTATCAATTAATAAAGTTTAACACAGTTCAACCAGATAATGTCACATACCATTTATCAAATATATGCGCATTTACCCTAATGTATCTAATGCCAATCATTCTATGTCATGCCATCCCTAGACACGACTAATGCATGTGGTACCAATTGCCTTTTACCCCTTATGGATAAGTTAAACAGTTTTACATCTTGCCGGATTGTTCGGAACTTACCAAACCTTCATATCCCTCATGGATAAGTTAAACAGTTTTATATCCTGCTGGATAGCAGCTCTAGATCTTAGGGATTCATCAAATCCGATCCTCGGCTTCCTTATGGACTCAAAAATCCATTTAAATCTATTGGAACCCAAGTTTCCAATTTCAACATATATATACATGAATGCATGTATGTTTGCACATATCATCAATATGATATTTCTAGCTCGAAGCTACTCATTATGAATGCGGAAACACAATTCAAACACATTCACTTAACATTACAAATTAATGCCAAATCTTCACATTGCTCACTTAAGCTACAACTTATTGCATACACGTTTATCATTCATATAACGATTAACAATAAGCATTAACAGTATCAACATGTATCAACAAACATGTAAGAATACTCTTAAACCATGTTACAAGTGCCAAATCACACTTACAAACATTAACCAAAGTTGCAGGTTCAGTACTGTTCGCTAAGCGAACCCATAGCGAACAGGTAGCGAACTCATTCGCTAAGCGAATCTCAATTCGCTGTAGCGAACTACATCAGAGGATTACAGGTACATGGCGAACAGGTAGCGAACTTGTAGCGAGCTTATTCGCTGCAGCGAACTCCTATTCGCTAAGCGAACAACACCAGAAAGAAAATCTGTTCTTGAGTTATCTAAGGCGGTTTAACACTAAATCAACTCAAAAATTCATCCAAACATGTTATAAATTCATATAAACAGCCATTCCAAACATATATGGTATCAAGGAACATTAATCATCCCTTCCAAACATCCAAATACCTCTAATAATCAAAATCATGGCAATTACTTGAGTTTTAAGTAACTTTCTCAAACTTTCCAAAAATGATCCAAACACATACATATTCATCATGGAATCAAACTAGTGATTAACACACACAAAGTGATGATGAAAAACATCATACTCACATACAAAAGCTTAATCAAAATCTAAAAGAAATTGAGTGGGAGAGTTCGGGAACGGAGACATAGACAATCTCCCCCCTCCTTGTCACTCAAGAATCATGAATTCTAATCTCTTACCTTAAGCAAAGATGATGATCCAAGCCTTCTCTTGCTCAAGCTTTCACTCTTGATCCAAACCCTAGCTTAGCTCTATGTTGCTTCTACTCACTCAAACTCAAGAAATGAAGTTATGAAACTATTCATAAGTTGGACTTGCTACTTATACTCTTTCCCATGGTCATGAACCAAGCCCATTTGGCTTAGGCCCATGCCTCTCACGCCCTTCAAGCCCAAAACCAAGGTTCTCGCATCTAAAAACTTACGATCGGCTAAATAATTATTCGTCGCTCACTAAAATAATAAAAGCCAATTAATAAATAAAATAACATTTAATAAAATATACGAATACGAAAAACGGGTCGTTACAAAGGACAGCTCACCTCAATCTGGAATCTAAAGTGGATGGTCTAGTTTCCAACGTGGGGTCTCTGAATGACAAATTTGACCAGCTCTTAGCCTTTCTCAAGAAACCTTAGGATTCTTTGCACCTTCTGTCTTTAATGTTATTTATCCTCTGAACAATTTTTTTTTTTTTTTAAATTTTTACTTATTTATTGGTTTGATATTTTTTATTGTTGTGTGATGTTTACTTTTATTTTCTTTGATAAACAAGAACATAAGAACACAAGATGAATTTAAAAGAAAATTTTTATTAATGATCTAACAATGTTGAGTACATTGGTAAAAAGAAAAAGACGACCTAATCCTAGTCAGATGGATAATACTCAGAAGAAATCTCAGATTTCTCCTCAGCATCCTCTGATGAAATTTCTATGGGATCTGGGTTCTGCTCTTCTTCTTCTTCTTGTTCTTCTTCTGGAACATAGCCAGCCAAGAACTCAACGTAGTCAGCATCATCTTCATTTTCTTCAGCTTCAGAATCTGATGAAATGATTATAATCTCAGCATCTTGTGGTTTCTTGTCGTCTTCTTTATCTTTCTCATCTTTTTCGCGTTCTTCTTCTTCTTTCTTTCTCCGAAACTCTGCAATACGTGAACTAAATCTTCTCATTCTTCTTGATTCTTCTTGATATACTTGTTTATTATTTTTTTCTTGTGTGAAGAATGTCTGTTAACTCGTTCACCTTTTATAAACCCTTTAGCGCGTTGTTTTTTGTTTTTGAAATAAATTCACCTTTGTAACAACCACTCTTCTTCTTTGACTGTCTTGGTTATCTAAATTCTTTTTACTTTTTGATAATGACAAAAGGGGGAGTAGTTACGCATTAATTGATAAGTGATAAGTTTCAAAGCTGAAACCACGCTCACGCCTTTATCCGTTAAGTTAAAAGTTGTTACTTTTAAGTTGTTTTACGTATTTCAATGTGGAGACTAAGTAAGTTGAAACTGAGATAAATTTCATAAGTAAGGATAAGTTAAGAGTGCAATTTTAACTTAGCCTTATGAGACTTAGGGGGAGAGCTTGCAAACCTCTCACTCTGAAGAAAGATATGAAATTTGTTTTATTCCAAATTATCTTAATCTTATACTAAATTAAAATATCATGGATAAAACTTAACTGTGATGAAGAGTTCTACCGCAATGATTAAAGTTGTTTCTCATACAGCCTGCCACTCAAAGAAGTATCATGAATCACTCATGGTATCTGGATAGTGGATGTTCAAGGCATATGACTGGTGACAAACAACTATTTTCTAAGCTGACAATGAAAGAAGGAGGATCTGTTGGCTTTGGAGGTAATCAAAAAGGAAAGATAATAGGTACAGGTACAGTAGGTAATTCTTCCCTATCTATTAATGATGTTTGGTTAGTAGATGGACTCAAACATAACTTATTGAGCATAAGTCAATTTTGCGACAATGGTTATGTAGTTGTCTTTAATAAGGAATCATGTACTGTGTCTAAACAATCTGATAACTCCATTATATTCAAAGGTCTGAGAAAGAACAATGTTTATAAAATTAATCTTTCTGATTTGAATGAACAAAAAGTGATGTGTCTTTTGACCTTGAATGAAGAAAAATGGATCTGGCATAAGAGGTTAGGCCATGCTAACTGGAGGTTAATCTCTAAGCTTAGCAAGCTTGACCTTGTCAGAGGTTTACCAAAAATCAAATATCACTCAAACACACTTTGTGGTTCTTGTCAAAAAGGAAAAATTACAAAATCATCTTTTAAACCTAAGAACATTGTTTCTACCTCAAGACCATTGGAACTTCTTCACATTGATCTGTTTGGGCCAGTTAACACTGCCTCTATCAATGGAAAGAAGTATGGATTAGTGATTGTTGATGACTACAGTAGATGGACTTGGGTAAAATTCCTAAGAACAAAAGATGAAGCATATGATGAGTTTAGTGTTTTCTGCAAACAAATTCAAAATGAAAAAGGCTACACGATTTTAAAAGTTAGAAGTGATCATGGTGGAGAATTTGAAAATGAACCTTTTGAAAACTTTTGTGAAAAATATGGCATCTTGCATGAATTCTCTTCTCCTAGAACTCCTCAACAAAATGGGGTTGTAGAAAGGAAGAATAGAACTCTGCAAGAAATGGCCAGAACCATGATGCATGAAACTAATGTAGCAAAATTTTTATGGGCAGAAGCTATAAACACAGCATGTTATGTTCAAAATAGAATCTATATCAGATCTAAATTGAACAAAACTGCTTATGAATTGTTCAAAGGAAGAAAGCCTGACATTTCTTATTTTCATCAGTTTGGATGTACTTGTTACATCTTAAACAACAAAGTCCATCTAAAGAAATTTGATGCTAGAGGTTATAAGGGTACCTTTATAGGATATTCTGAACGCTCAAAAGCATACAGACTGTATATTTCTGAAACACACACTGTGGAAGAAACTATGCATGTCAAGTTTGATGACAAAGAGCCTGACCAAGTGTCAGAGCTTGTGGAAGGTTTGTCTAGATTTCAGGTATCAGAGGATCAGTATTCAGATATTCCAAACTACTCAGAACATCCATTCTCTGAAGAACCTCTGAACATAACAGTTCCTACAGACTCTGAACAACAAAGAACTGAAGCAACTGCTGAACCTGCTGTTAATGAGTCTGAAGATGATGAGCCCCCAAGAAACACTTTCAAATACAAATCATCACATCCAGAGGAACTGATCTTAGGCAACAAGGATAGTCCAATGAAGACAAGATCTCAACTGAGAAATGAGGAATCTTTAGTTGGTCTTATCTCAATGATGGAACCTTCAAAGATTGATGAAGCTCTTAAAGATGATGCTTGGATTGTAGCAATGCAAGAAGAGCTGAATCAATTTCAAAGTAATGATGTATGGACTCTGGTGCCCAAACCTTCACACAAGAACATTATTGGAACAAAATGGGTATTCAGAAACAAGCTGAATGAACAAGGTGAAGTGGTAAGAAACAAGGCTAGATTGGTTGCACAAGGTTATAGTCAGCAAGAGGGGATTGACTATACTGAAACCTTTGCACCAGTTGCTAGACTTGAAGCAATCAGGTTACTTCTATCTTATGCTGTTAATCATGGAATAAACTTGTATCAGATGGATGTTAAAAGTGCCTTCTTAAATGGTTTTATTTCTGAAGAAGTGTATGTTAAGCAACCTCCTGGTTTTGAAGATATCTCAAACCCAGAACATGTTTTCAAATTGAAGAAATCACTGTATGGTCTGAAACAAGCTCCAAGAGCTTGGTATGATAGACTCAGTAATTTCCTTCTTGAAAAGGGTTTTGAGAAAGGGAAGGTTGACTGCACACTCTTTAGAAAAACAACCAAAGAAGACATTTTAATCATTCAAATTTATGTTGATGATATTATATTTGGTTCAACTAATGCTTCCTTGTGCAAGAATTTTTCTAAGATAATGCAGGATGAATTTGAAATGAGCATGATGGGAGAATTGAAGTTCTTTCTGGGAATTCAAATTAATCAGAAGAAGGAAGGAACTTATGTTCATCAATCAAAATATACCAAGGAACTTCTGAAGAAGTTCAACCTAGATGACTGCAAGATAATGAACACTCCCATGCATTCAACTACTAACATGAGCAAGTCAGAAGATGAAGGAAAAGTAGATCAAAAGGTCTACAGAGGTATGATTGGTTCCTTACTCTATCTGACAGCCTCTAGGCCAGATATTTTATTCAGTGTTTGCTTATGTGCAAGATTCCAGTCAGATCCTAGAGAATCTCATCTTACTGCTGTAAAGAGAATCTTTAGGTATCTGAAAGGAACAACTAATCTTGGACTTCTCTATAAGAAATCCAATGATTATGTGCTAAATGGATTCTGTGATGCTGACTATGCTGGAGATAAAATTGAAAGAAAATCCACAAGTGGCAATTGTCAATTTGTTGGTGAAAACCTTATCTCCTGGGCTAGTAAGAGACAAACTACTATAGCTTTGTCTACAGCAGAAGCAGAATACATTTCAGCAGCTAAGTGTTGCACACAACTACTCTGGCTAAAATATCAGTTAGAAGATTATCAGGTAAGCAGTCACAATATTCCTTTATATTGTGATAATACTGCAGCCATTCATTTATCTAAAAATCCTATCCTACACTCTAGAGCCAAACATATTTGTTGGATATTTGAATTGGCTTAATTTTGCTAAAACAAATATACTAACAAGATGTTGGAAAACATGTTACAACATCATATTTATTCAAGGAAATCTCGCGCATTTATGAGAGCATCTGCTATTTATGGAAATCCACTTAAAGAGCACGCTCAATGGAGATTTGATCTGATCAGGAGCTTTAAGGATAAGATAAGACTTAATGGTACAACGGTATGATCACAATTATCCTATAAAGTCCTTAAACACTTTTGGAAAGTTTCTATACACTCTTGATGAAGATCAAAAGAAAATCAGATCACCTTTTATGAGCTACAAGGAGCGTCCTATCAGTAATGAAGAAAGAGGAGCGTGCTAGATCATTATATATACGAAGACCAAGCTCAAGACTAAAGTATCTTATTGAAAAATATTAGTTCACATATTGAGTCTTTGTTGAGTCTTTTATTGTTTGATTGTAATTCTTGCTTGTGGATTCTATAACACGAGTTAAGAAGTAAGTTTATTATTTTAAGGTGACTCCCAAGCTTTGAAGTACGGAGTTTACCGTGTGTGATTCACTTGAAGCTTTTAAGCATAAGTGAAGTGTTGTCTTGGCAAGTTGTCGCCACATCATTCCCAACATTGTATAATCAACACAGGTTGTGTTGTGTGAGTGGAAGTGAGATGGGATCTCATGTCTAGGAGTTCCTAGGCAGAAGTTGCATGAGTAGTGTCGAGGTTATAAGGCGTAAACCAAGGGTTTGCTGGAGGTCTTAGTTTAAGGCGTAAATCCTAGGGTTTGCTGGAGGTCTTAGTAACTAGAGCTATTAGTGGATTTCCTTCCTGGATTGGTATCCCCCAGAGTAGGCAGTTGGCTGAACTGGGTTAACAATTACTTGTGTCATTTATTTATTCTCTGTCAGTTTTTATATGTTATATAAGATGTGCCAACAATAGAAAACAACATTATTCACAAAGTAGTTGTTGGGACATCTTAGGCAACATCATTCTAGTGATACCAGAATTTCAATTGGCATCAGAGCAGGCACCCTGTTCTGTTATTTTGGGTGAGCTCCAGGGAGAGTACTTTCTGGTACAATGGATAAAGAAGGAGGGTCAGTGTCTAAACCCCCCTTACTGACAGGTCCTGAGAACTATGATTATTGGAAATCTAAAATGGAGGCTTTCATAAAATCAATTGACAGCAGGACATGGAAGGCTGTGTTACGTGGATGGGAACCACCAATGGTTCTTGACAAAGATGGCAATAAAACTGATGTCAAGAAGCCAAATGATGAATGGACTAAAGATGAGGATGATCTGGCACTTGGCAACTCCAAAGCCTTGTATGCAATTTTTAATGGTGTGGACGCAAACATGTTCAGGCTTGTTAAGAGATGTATTACTGCTAAGCATGCCTGGGAAATTCTGAGAAAAGCTCATGAAGGAACATCAAAAGTTAAGCTATCTAAACTTCAGATGCTCAAAACCAATTTTGAGAATATCAGAATGAAGGAGGAAGAAACCATTCATGACTTTCAGATGAATGTGCTTGACTTTGCAAATTCGTTTGATGCACTTGGAAAACCTATCTCAGATGAGGAGCTAGTTGGAAAAATACTCAGATCTTTGCCTAAAAGATTTGATATGAAGGTGACAGCTATTGAGGAGGCTCATGATCTTTCAAGTCTAAATTTAGATGAACTCATAGGATCACTTCAGACCTATGAAATTGGCCTAAATAGGAGAAATGAAAAGAAAGATAAGAATCTAGCCTTTGCTTCAAAAAGTGCTGCTGAAGATTTACAAACTGAATCTGAAGGTGAAGAAAGCTTAGCTGAATCTATGGCTATGCTTGGGAGACAGTTCAACAAGTTGATGAAGAAAGTGGATCAAAGGCACAAGCCAAATGGTCGACTCAACAACAACAAACAGTCCAGCTTTCAGAAAAAGACAAATGAAGATGAAAGAGGAGTGAAATGCCATGATTGTGAAGGTTTTGGACATATCAGACCTGAATGTCCAACCTTTCTAAAAAGGCAAAAGAAAAGTCTTGTGGTTTCATGGTCTGATACAGATTCAGAGGAGGAAGAATCTGCCAAATTTGTTAATGCTTTAACAGGAGTTTGTGTATCTGACTCAGAATCATGTGATGAGGAGGTAACTTATGAGGAACTAGCTGCTACTTATAAAGATCTTCATACTAGAAGTATAGAAGTTTGCAAAGCATTAGAGAAACAAAAGAAGATCAATGGTAAACTACAAGCTGAGAAAAATGTCTTACTCATAAACATTGATAATCTCAATGCTAAGGTTGAAGATCAGAGTAGTAAAATTCAACAGCTGGAAATGGAGAAGTCTAACCTCCTGTGTAAAGTTGCTGAACAGAATGAAGAAGTAACCAAATTAAATGCTGATTTAGATCAAGTCACAAAAGTGGCTAAAATGATGACCAAAGGTACTGATGCCTTTGAGGAAATGTTACAGAGACAAAACTATGGGAAACCTAAGCCCATTGGTTTTGAACATGAAAGAGTAAAGCAGCAGATGAAGTTCAACAATGCTACTATACATACTCCAATCAGCAGCACGTTTGTGTCAGGAGGATTGTCGCAACATCTGATGGGACATTCTATGCCCAGGTTCTATAACTGGACATGTCATCATTGTGGCAGGAAAGGACACATTAGGCCTTTCTGCTATAGGCTGCACGGATATCCAAGAAGAGTTCATCAAGAATTCTATACTCCTGTCTTTCCTAATGTTACAACAAGACAGGAATGGAGAGAAAAGAAGAAGATCACAGGTCTAATAGCTCATACATCCTTGAGAGCTTCTTCAAGAGAAACCTGGTACTTTGATAGTGGCTGTTCTAGACACATGACAGGTGTTGAACACTATCTTGAAGACTTGAAGTCATATGCTACCAGCTTTGTGACCTTTGGAGATGGAGCCAAAGGGGAGATCAAGGGAGTTGGTAAACTTGCAAACCATGGCTTACCAAAGCTAGATAATGTGCTGCTTGTAAAAGGGCTTAAAGCAAATCTAATCAGCATAAGCCAACTTTGTGATCAAGGCATGAAAGTTAACTTCACGAAAGCTGAATGTCTAGTTACAAATGAGCAAGGAGAGTTGTTAATGAAAGGAGTAAGGTCAAGAGACAACTGCTATCTCTGGATCCCTAAAGAAGAAGATGTACCAACATGGCTTATTAGCAAAGAAGATGAGGTAAAGTTGTGGCACCAAAAACTTGGCCACCTGCATCTTAAAGGCATGAAGAAGGCAATAGCTAAAGAGGCTATCAGAGGACTTCCAAAGCTCAAAATAGAGGAAGGAAGTATATGTGGAGAATGTCAAATAGGGAAGCAGACAAAGATGTCGCATCCAAAGTTGCAACATCTTACCACAACAAGGGTTCTAGAATTACTGCACATAGACTTGATGGGGCCAATGCAAGTGGAGAGCCTTGGAGGAAAAAGGTATGCGTTTGTCATGGTAGATGACTTTTCAAGGTTCACATGGATTGAATTTCTAAAAGACAAATCTGAAAGTTTTGATGCATTCAAAGAACTTAGTCTTCAACTCCAAAGAGAAAAGAACTCTGCTATTGTTAGGATACGAAGTGATCATGGTAAAGAGTTTGAGAATGCAAGCTTTCTTGAATTCTGCATCTCTGAAGGAATCAAGCATGAATTCTCAGCTCCAATCACACCTCAACAAAATGGTGTTGTTGAGAGGAAGAACAGGACAATACAAGAGTCAGCCAGAGTGATGTTGCGTGCAAAACATCTTCCATATCAATTCTGGGCTGAGGCTATGCATACTGCTTGTTATATTCACAATCGTGTCACACTCAGAACTGGAACTTCTACTACACTATATGAACTGTGGAAAGGCAGAAAACCAACTGTCAAACACTTTCATGTGTTTGGAAGTAAGTGCTATATCCTATCTGATAGAGAGCACAGAAGAAAAATGGATCCTAAAAGTGAAGAAGGATTGTTTCTTGGATACTCAACAAACAGCAGGGCCTACAGAGTTTACAACCAGAGAACTAAGGTAATAGTAGAATCTATCAATGTTGTGATAGATGATTTGACATCTGCTAAAACATCTGATACTGAAGATGATGTTGCAACAACTTTGCCAACATCTGAAGAAGCTGTAGCAGAAAAGGAATCAGATTCAGATGATGAATCAACCATTCCTACACCTCGCCCTGTGAGCAAAGTTCCTTCAATAAGAATACAGAAGAATCATCCCAAGGATCTCATCATAGGAAATCCTAACCAGGGAATTGCTACAAGAAGGACAAATGAAGTGGTTACTAATTCATGTTTTGTCTCAAAGGTTGAACCTAAAAATGTAAAAGAGGCTCTCACTGATGAGTTCTGGATAGAAGCCATGCAAGATGAATTAACTCAGTTTAGGAGAAGTGATGTGTGGGATCTTGTTCCTAGACCCAATGGTGTTAATGTCATAGGCACAAAATGGGTGTTCAAGAACAAGTCAGATGAAAATGGTATTGTAACAAGAAACAAGGCAAGGTTAGTGGCTCAAGGGTACACTCAGGTTGAAGGACTTGACTTTGATGAAACATTTGCGCCAGTTGCAAGACTGGAATCTATTAGGCTACTTCTTGGTATAGCATGCATCTTCAAATTTAAGCTGTACCAAATGGATGTCAAGAGTGCCTTCCTTAATGGGTACTTACATGAAGAAGTTTATGTGGAGCAGCCAAAAGGTTTTGTAGATCCTGCTAATCCTGATCATGTGTACAAGCTGAAGAAGGCTCTTTATGGACTGAAACAGGCTCCAAGGGCCTGGTATGAAAGGCTGACAAATTTTCTTGTTAGTCAAGGATACAGAAAAGGAGGCCATGACAAAACCTTGTTTGTTAAAGAACAAGAAGAGAAGCTGATGATTGCCCAGATTTATGTTGATGACATAGTATTTGGTGGAATGTCTGAAAAGATGGTGCAACATTTTGTACAACAAATGCAATCAGAGTTTGAAATGAGTTTGGTAGGTGAGCTGACATATTTTCTTGGTCTGCAAGTAAAACAAATGGAAGACACCATATTTGTCTCTCAAAGCAAGTATGCGAAGAACATGATCAAAAAGTTTGGAATGGACACTGCAGCACACAAGAGAACACCAGCTGCTACTCATCTAAAGCTAACCAAAGATGAAAATGGCATTGATGTTGATCAAAGCCTATATAGGAGCATGATTGGCAGTCTATTGTATCTTACAGCCAGTAGACCAGACATCACCTTTGCTGTAGGTGTTTGTGCAAGATATCAAGCCAAGCCAAAAATGAGCCATCTTGTCCAAGTCAAAAGGATTCTGAAGTATATAAAGGGCACCAGTGATTATGGGATTCTGTACTCCCAGACAAAGAATTCAACCTTGATAGGGTATTGTGATGCAGATTGGGCTGGAAGTGCTGATGATAGAAAGAGTACCTCAGGTGGATGCTTCTTTTTGGATGATAATTTAATCTCATGGTTCAGCAAGAAGCAGAATTGTGTGTCTCTGTCTACTGCAGAGGCTGAATACATAGCTGCAGGAAGTAGTTGTTCCCAGCTGATGTGGATGAAACAGATGCTGAAAGAATATAATGTCGACCAAGATGTCATGACATTATATTGTGACAACTTGAGTGCAATCAATATATCAAAAAATCCAGTTCAACACTCAAGAACCAAACACATAGACATCAGGCATCATTTCATCAGAGACCTTGTTGAAGAAAATTGTGTGGAACTCAAGCACATTGGTACAAGTGAACAGCTAGCTGACATTTTTACAAAGGCGCTTGATGCTAATCAGTTTGAATTTTTAAGGGGCAAATTGGGAATTTGCCTGCATGAAGAAGCATAGCAGTTACAGCAGTTGAGGCGTGCAAAAGGAAACCGTTTTCTCTCCCATCATTCAATGCACGCTAATTTAGGGAAATCATTACAAACTTCCCTTAAATGTGTCTGTACACGCAATCAATACACTTTCACTCAAATCCTAATTCTTCATCGTGAACCCTATTCTTCCACTTCCAACTTCAACTTTCATCCGTTCAACTTCCTAAACCTCAAATATCATCATCCAAACATATCTGAATCTTCCCAAACTACAAAGTTCGGCCGTTCTACTCGATCAAAGGCAAAGATCGATTCCTCGAAGATCATCAAGGACGCTGTTCCTGTTACAACTGTTCGTGCTTCCAAACCCAAAGCTCAAACAAATGTCGCTGAGAAGAAAGGGAAAGGAAAATCTGTAGAGAAAAAGGAAACTCCAAAAGTAAGTGATGATATCTCTCTTTCTACTGTTAAATCTAGTAAAGGAAGTTCTAAAAAGAAGAGAAGAGATTACAAGTCTAGGATTCCTCTGAATATGTCTGATTTGGTTTTTGAATCAAATGTTAACACATCTGAGAAAACAACTAAAGTAGAATCTCAGAACCCTAAATCTGTCTCTGAAGTTGTTGAAACACTTATTTCAATTGCTGGTAACCCTAATCAAGATAATTTGGGATCTGGTGCTGAGAAGAGAGATCAGAATGATATGTCTGTTGATACTGAGATGGAAGACACTCCTACAGAGGTTGAGCCTAATATTGCTGATAAATCACCAACAATTGCTGAGATGGTGACTGAGAAATCAACCCCTGTTGTTACTGAAGAAGTTGTTATGAAGGATGTTGAAACATCCTTGAATGTGAATGAAGAAGTTGAAATTGCAATTGCTGAGGAAGAACCTGTGAAGGAAACTGTTGCTGAAAAGGATGTTGAAACAACTGCCACAACATCTGAGTCCACAGATGAGGAAACTGGTACTGCTGATGAGGGTACTTCTGATAATGAAGGGGACACTCAATCTGAAGAAAGTAACCAGTCCATCCCTACAGATGAGCAAGAGGTTGAAGCTGACAAGCCTGCAGAAGCTGAGAAAGAGAAAGATGTTGTTGATGTTGATGATTATGTCACCACCAAGACTGCTGAAAAATCAACTGGTGGTATAACAAAGAGATTGAGAAGCTGTACAGGGAAGGCTGTGCCCACTGCAACCAAGACTCCTACACCAAGAGTCAAAACAAAAGGTGTTGGACCAGTCAAAGGTTGGAGCAAAGTTCTCTCCCCTCCGAGTAAGAAGAAGGAAACACTGAAGAGAAAGAAGGAGTCATCTAGTGACTCAGACTATGATGTTGCTGAAGATATTGCTAACATCTCATCTGCCAATCCTAAGAAGACTACTGTGAAGAAGGCTCCACAAGGTATTGAAGAAGCCCCCTGTGATAACATCTCCTTCCATCGTGCTGCATTTGCACTGAGATGGGACTATATTTACCAAAGGAGATTGGCTGTTGAAAGGGAACTGACCAAAGATGCTCTCAAATGTCAAGACATCTTTGACTACATCAAGGAAGCTGGTCTGATGAAGACAGTCTGTGACTTCAGTCCCTGTTATGAGCTGCTTGTGAAAGAATTTCTGGTGAACATCCCTGAAGAATGTGATAACCCACTGAGCAAGGACTACCACAAAGTTTTTGTCAGAGGTAAATGTATCAATTTTTCTCCTGTTGTGATTAATAATTACTTAGGAAGACCTATAGAACCTAAGGCTGAATTAGAGGTTGCTAATGATGTTGTGAGTGCTGAGATAACTGGTGGTAAGGTTAAGGTCTGGCCTACAAAGAAGCTGATTCCCACGAGTAAATTGAATGTCAAATATGCCATCCTCAATAGGATAGGGTCAACCAATTGGGTACCAACCAAGCATGCAACCAATGTTGCAACTAACCTGGGTAGATTTATATATGCTGTAGGAACCAAGTTTGACTATGACTATGGATCCTTTATTTTTGATCAAACCATTAAGCATATTAGATCAACTGCTGTGAAGATGCCAATAGCATTTCCATCTTTGCTATGTGGAATTATCTTGGCCCAATATCCAGACATTAAGGTTGTGACTGACACTCCCAAGAAAAGGGAATCTGGTTTTACTTTTCATCATAAGCTCTTTGGTAATCACAATGTTACTGATCATGTTGGAACATCTGCTGCTGGAGCTGGTATTATGACAAAAAGGGAGATTATTGCTGGTTTGAAAGTTCAATGTCAAGAGATAGATAAACAGCAGGCTGAGCTTGAGAAAAGGAAGAATGTGTTCTTGAAGATGATTGAAGGATTGGAAGCTGATGAGGTACCTGTGAAAGCTAGTGCAAATGTGGTTGCTACAGATGATCAAAACAATGCAGATGAAGATGAAGGTTATGCTACTGCTACAGATGAGGATGAAGCCTCTGACAGTAGTGATGATGAATGATTTTGTAATCTGTTTAATGTTTTACTGCACTTTGTTATTTGGTTTGTGGGTTGTTTTGTGCCCTGGATTTTAGCACCTTCTGAGTGCATGGTCTGTTTAGTGTTTTGGCACATTTTGTGGCTAAAAAGGGGGAGTAGTACTTTGATTTGTTTGTTTCTGCTACATGTTGTTGTGTCTTTTGTTATGACATGTTTTTAAGTAGCAGTAAGCAAGTATTCAGGGGGAGTAAAATTTTTTACCCTGAGATGATGCACAAGCTGATGAAGTCAGGGGGAGTTTGCTGATGGATGCTGCCCTGATTGGATGACCAGGTGCTAGAAGATGTGCTCCCATATGTCAAAACACCTTTGATGACATATGACATATGATATATGTTTTGCTCTGATACCATGTTTTAGTTTGCTTGAGGCATTTGATGATAACTCCGCTGCTGCTGCCTCTGATGCATATATTTTTCACCTATGTGAAATTTTGCTTAAATGATGCTCTAACATTCCTTCTTTTGTGTGACCATGGTGATTTGAAGGATTGCGCTTTTTATATCTCTCAAAGGTAATGGCCTGAAATTGTTTTAGCCAAAAATTGCCAAAGGGGGAGATTGTTGGATATTTGAATTGGCTTAATTTTGCTAAAACAAATATACTAACAAGATGTTGGAAAACATGTTACAACATCATATTTATTCAAGGAAATCTCGCGCATTTATGAGAGCATCTGCTATTTATGGAAATCCACTTAAAGAGCACGCTCAATGGAGATTTGATCTGATCAGGAGCTTTAAGGATAAGATAAGACTTAATGGTACAACGGTATGATCACAATTATCCTATAAAGTCCTTAAACACTTTTGGAAAGTTTCTATACACTCTTGATGAAGATCAAAAGAAAATCAGATCACCTTTTATGAGCTACAAGGAGCGTCCTATCAGTAATGAAGAAAGAGGAGCGTGCTAGATCATTATATATACGAAGACCAAGCTCAAGACTAAAGTATCTTATTGAAAAATATTAGTTCACATATTGAGTCTTTGTTGAGTCTTTTATTGTTTGATTGTAATTCTTGCTTGTGGATTCTATAACACGAGTTAAGAAGTAAGTTTATTATTTTAAGGTGACTCCCAAGCTTTGAAGTACGGAGTTTACCGTGTGTGATTCACTTGAAGCTTTTAAGCATAAGTGAAGTGTTGTCTTGGCAAGTTGTCGCCACATCATTCCCAACATTGTATAATCAACACAGGTTGTGTTGTGTGAGTGGAAGTGAGATGGGATCTCATGTCTAGGAGTTCCTAGGCAGAAGTTGCATGAGTAGTGTCGAGGTTATAAGGCGTAAACCAAGGGTTTGCTGGAGGTCTTAGTTTAAGGCGTAAATCCTAGGGTTTGCTGGAGGTCTTAGTAACTAGAGCTATTAGTGGATTTCCTTCCTGGATTGGTATCCCCCAGAGTAGGCAGTTGGCTGAACTGGGTTAACAATTACTTGTGTCATTTATTTATTCTCTGTCAGTTTTTATATGTTATATAAGATGTGCCAACAATAGAAAACAACATTATTCACAAAGTAGTTGTTGGGACATCTTAGGCAACATCATTCTAGTGATACCAGAATTTCAATATTGAAATCAAACACCATTTTATCAGAGATTATGTTCAGAGAGGCATTATAGATATTAAGTTTGTTGATACTGAAAATCAATGGGCTGACATATTTACTAAAGCCTTACCTGTTGAAAGATTTGATTTTATAAAGAAACATCTGAACATGTTTTCAATCTCTGAATGAAAATTTTTTTTGGCAATTAAAGTGTAAGAGGTTATGTATATCAGAACTTATGATTCAGAACATCTGAAACACAAGCTCTGAAGTACTTAACTCTGATAGAGAATTTTAAATATCTCAGAGGCTCTGAACTATTTAAGTGGGAAACGTTTAGTATTCGCTGCTGAACAGTTGTCCATTAAAATAGCAGTTACCGAGTAAATTTCTGCACGTGGTCTACGTGTGTCATGTAGTGGGTGGTTAATGATGATTTTTAGTATTCAACTTTCTGTCAATTAGCGTAACTTCCCAAATTTGCTATTTTCGTGTTAACTGTGTGCATTTAAATAAAACTTACACAATACACTTGCACACTTCTCACTCTCACAACCTACACTTTCTTTTCTCTCTAAACCTTCAACAAAATTTTCTGTCTCTCTCATTAGTTCCTACCCTTACCTAAACTCCATCATGGCCGGTTCTTCGTCTTCTTCAACAACAAAGATTCCTCCGTTCATGTTTAGAACTCTTCAAATCGTTGGGAACGAAATGGAGTTTCCGGAATCTGAACTCATCTTTCTCTCTGAGAAGATGATAGATTTCGATAGCTTGAAGGCAAATGGGTTCGATGTGAAACAGTACTTCTCCACTCAAGGTTGGGATAAGTACTTCAACATGCTTAATGGTCCTATTTACCCAGATCTCTTGAAGAAATTCTGGATGAAGGCTAAGGTTTTTGATAAGGCTGAAGCTAAGCAGGAAGAACTTGCTGCTATTGAACGAGATCCTAGTTTAAAAGGTAAATCTAGGAAAGAAATGGGTTTACTGGAGTTCACTGGAAAACAGATTAGGTCAAATATCTGTGGTATGAATCTGGCTTTCTCTCCTATTCATTTCAACGCTTTGCTTGGCTTGGATAACTCTGGGATAGAGTTAGATGTTTTTGAGAAGGACACAAGGTACAGAGATGATCTTCTGGCTCTGATATGTACAGATCTGAAACTAAAGGGTAAAGTCAAGGGTTTGACTGATGTCTGCAGAGTGCTATTCAAGATCATTCTAGCTGCTATTAGTCCAAGAGTTGGTGGTACTGATACAATCTCCTGGACTCATCGTCATTGGTATCAGGAGATTTGTGTTCAGTTGTTGGTTCAGGAGATTTGTGATCAATTGTTGGTTCAGGAGATTTGTGAGGTGAGGGTTGTTTTGTGGGAGAGGCTTGATCAGAGGTAGGAATATCTGGTTGAGGTTCAGATGGTGGAATGTCAGGTGATTGTTTTTGTGGTTGAGGTTGAGGTTGAGGTGATTTTGTTTTAGAAGGTGATGAAGATTTGTGGGTTTCATGAGTAAGAGGTTGATTATTGAGGGGGTCAGGGCTAAGATGTTTTTCTAGCTCAGAGAGGGGGTTATCAGAAGTTGAAATGTTGGGAAGAAAAGTTCTAAGCGGTTTGGTAAACCCTATTCCAATTTCAGCTTCATTAAAGATGTACTTAGGAGACTTACCTTTGGGATCAGGAACTTGTTTCTGATGCATCCTAGTACTCAGAGTTTCTTCATCAGACTCAGTTTCTGAATCAGACTGAGATTCAGAAGAGTCACTATCTTCACTTTCCTCTTCATCATCAACGACAATAGGCTTCTTTGATGAAGTTACAGCAGCTTTTCCAGACAAAGCTTCATGTTTCCTTTTCGTACTTTGCTCAGCAATAGCTTCTTCTACTTTAACCTTCTTCTGAGCCAGAAGATCTGGTTTTTCTTGATCAGCTTTCCTCTTAGGTTTCCTCTTAGGATTGTACATGTTTACAGGAGCTGGAGGGACCATACTCCTATCAACAGTATACCCTTCTTTTCTAAGAACTTCCAGATAATCTTGGATGATGTGCTCAGCATCCATTTCAGAGATTACTGGGTACCCATCTACATACAGACGATCTTCAAGACTAGCTGTAAACTCTTGTGGAGGTTGAATCAACTTTGATGAGATGATGCGCATCTTGGTTAGAAAACTTGCATTCAGAATCTCAGGAGTGAACTTCTTTTCCACAAGTTCTGGATGAAACTTCTTCAGATTCTGAACAACATGACCTTGATAAAGAAGGTCTGAGAGTAATCTTGGATAAGCTATGGCTGTTTTCCTCTGAGATTTGCTTGAGAAGATTGCTTCACAGATCCTCTCAAAGAAGTATTCTCCCAGATTCACTTTCGTTCCTTTCAGAAGGAAGTAGATCAGATGACGATTCTTCAAGAAGCTCTGAGGGAACAACAAGAAGGTTTGGAAAGGCAAAGGACAGCTCACCTCAATCTGGAATCTAAAGTGGATGGTCTAGTTTCCAACGTGGGGTCTCTGAATGACAAATTTGACCAGCTCTTAGCCTTTCTCAAGAAACCTTAGGATTCTTTGCACCTTCTGTCTTTAATGTTATTTATCCTCTGAACAATTTTTTTTTTTTTTTTTTAAATTTTTACTTATTTATTGGTTTGATATTTTTTATTGTTGTGTGATGTTTACTTTTATTTTCTTTGATAAACAAGAACATAAGAACACAAGATGAATTTAAAAGAAAATTTTTATTAATGATCTAACAATGTTGAGTACATTGGTAAAAAGAAAAAGACGACCTAATCCTAGTCAGATGGATAATACTCAGAAGAAATCTCAGATTTCTCCTCAGCATCCTCTGATGAAATTTCTATGGGATCTGGGTTCTGCTCTTCTTCTTCTTCTTGTTCTTCTTCTGGAACATAGCCAGCCAAGAACTCAACGTAGTCAGCATCATCTTCATTTTCTTCAGCTTCAGAATCTGATGAAATGATTATAATCTCAGCATCTTGTGGTTTCTTGTCGTCTTCTTTATCTTTCTCATCTTTTTCGCGTTCTTCTTCTTCTTTCTTTCTCCGAAACTCTGCAATACGTGAACTAAATCTTCTCATTCTTCTTGATTCTTCTTGATATACTTGTTTATTATTTTTTTCTTGTGTGAAGAATGTCTGTTAACTCGTTCACCTTTTATAAACCCTTTAGCGCGTTGTTTTTTGTTTTTGAAATAAATTCACCTTTGTAACAACCACTCTTCTTCTTTGACTGTCTTGGTTATCTAAATTCTTTTTACTTTTTGATAATGACAAAAGGGGGAGTAGTTACGCATTAATTGATAAGTGATAAGTTTCAAAGCTGAAACCACGCTCACGCCTTTATCCGTTAAGTTAAAAGTTGTTACTTTTAAGTTGTTTTACGTATTTCAATGTGGAGACTAAGTAAGTTGAAACTGAGATAAATTTCATAAGTAAGGATAAGTTAAGAGTGCAATTTTAACTTAGCCTTATGAGACTTAGGGGGAGAGCTTGCAAACCTCTCACTCTGAAGAAAGATATGAAATTTGTTTTATTCCAAATTATCTTAATCTTATACTAAATTAAAATATCATGGATAAAACTTAAAGCTTAGGCTTTAAGGAGTATCAATCTTAGGGGGAGCTTGCAAACCTCACAAACCTAAGAGAAACATGATAAGTTGATTTAACAACAATTGTCAATTAATACTTATGTTTGTCATCATCAAAAAGGGGGAGATTGTTGGAACAAAATTGATTTAAAAATGTTTGCCCCTAAATCTATTAAGGTTTTGATGATAACAAAGTATTAATAAACAATTGGAATGACTAAAAATTTAATTTAAGTGTGCAGGACTTAGATTCAAATTAAGCTCTGATTAAAGATCAGAAGATAAGGACTTCAGAAGTTTGTAAGCGTTCAGAAGATCGTGAGACTCAGAAGTTGCAATCTTCAGACGATGAAGTCTTCAGAACTTCTTAAGGTCTTAGCTTCATCAAACTCTGATGATCTTCTTGAAGTTTGTAAAGATTCTCTTTTGCAAGTCAACTCTTCTACCAATGAAGAAAAGGACCTTTCAAGCCTGATCAGAACAGCTAATCTCTTTCTGTCTGTTCTCTTTTGAGAACGTGGGTTATCAGTGGTGTTAGCTGAATAAGGAAAGTCTTCTCTGCAGTAGTCAAAGTACCTGAAACTCTTACTTAGTTTTGGATACAACCAAACTGCATCAAGACAGGCTGCTTGAAGACAAAAGATTATCAACTTCAACGGTCATCTTTGCAACGACTCTTTTCTAGTCGTATATATACTAAAGGAATCAGTTGTAATTAATATCAAGGATTATTAACACGCACGAACAAACTCTGAATTCCTCATACAAAGCTCTGAACCTCTGAACCGTGTTGTTGCACTTTTAGTTCAAATATTTAGTATTTGTTCTTCTAGGTTCTGATTAAGAGCTGTTGTATTCTTTCAATTACTTTATTATTATCTAGTACCTGAGGTAACTTAAGCTTGTGTGCTTAAGTGTGAAGTCTCTTGCTTGTGTGCTTGAGCATTGTGGTGAAGTCTCTTGCTTGTGTGCTTGAGCATTGTGGTGAAGTCTCTTGCTTGTGTGCTTGAGCAGTTGTAATCTTGTGTGATTATAGTGAAATCCCTTGTGTGCAAGGGGACTGGACTACTCTCGTTTTGTGAGAGGAACCAGTATAAATTGCTTGTGTGATCTATCTCTCTCTCTTAACTTGTTTTATTGTGTTATTTATCCGCTGCTGTTGTAGTTAAGTTAAGAACTTGAAAAAGTTTTAAACTTGACTAAAACACAATTCAACCCCCCCCCCCCCCCCCCCCCCCTTCTTGTGTTTTCACACCTTCATTATTATCAAAGAATGATTCAAAAAGGGAATTTTCAAATTCTCCTCCATGATCACTTCTTATAGAGATGATACTAGTACCTTTCTCATTTTGAACCCTTAGACAAAAAGTTTTGAAAGCTTCAAAAGAGTCATCTTTATGTTTTAGAAAAAGTACCCAAGTGAACCTTGAAAAATCATCAACAATGACAAAACCATAATTCTTACCACCAAGACTTGTAGTTTTGACAAGGCCAAATAAATCTATATGAAGCAATTCAAGAGGTCTTTTGGTTGAAACAAATTCTTTTGGTTTAAAACTACTTTTGACTTGTTTTCCTCTTGTGCATGATTCACATACTTTATCTATGTCAAAACTTATCTTGGGTAATCCTCTTACTAGATCAAGCTTAGAAAGTTTTGAGATTGTTTTCATGCTTACATGTCCAGCCCTTTTGTGTCAAATCCATTTATCTTTTTAAAGACAAACAAAACAAGATTCGGCTGGAATTTCATCTAAGTATAAAACATAAACATTCTTTCTTCTTGATCCATTAAAAAGAATTTTACCAGATTGCTTAATTTCACAAGTGTGAGGTTTAAAGATAACTTCATAACCATTGTCACATAGTTGACTAATGCTTATTAGGTTATGTTCAAGTCCTTCCACATAATGAACATTTTCAATCTTAGCTGAATCAACCTTACCTATAATACATTTTACCTTTGATGCTAGCTTGTTCATTGTTACCAAAGGTTACCGATCCTCCATCTTTCTCTTCAAATGAGAGAAAGCTTTGTCTGTCTCCGGTCATATGCCTTGAGCAACCACTGTCCAAGTACCATGGTTTTTTCTTCTTTGCTAGATGACATTCCTACATTTGAATTTAATAAGTTCTTAGGTGGATTACCCAAGATAAGGTGGTTTAGCATTTCCAATCTTATAAGATGTCTTCTTATATTGATAAGATGATCTCTTATAAGGTGGTTTAGAAGAATATTGTTTAGGCAAATTCTTCTGAGAACGTTCTGCTTTCCAGTGAGAGTGTTGCCTTTTCTTTTTATAGCAAAATGATTCAGCATGACCATTTTTATGACAAAAAGAGCATTTTAGTTTAAGAACCTTTTTGTTTTGATCAGGGATAAAGAAATTTTTAAAAGGCTTTTGTTTTTGATGAGTTTTAAAACCTAATCCAGATTTGTCAAAAACACTAACTTGAGATCCCATGATTTTTTCAAAAGTTTCAGTAGATTTTACAAAACATTTTATATCATTTTCTAAGACAGAAACAATTTCTTTTAAAGCAATATTTTCTTTGTGAGTCTCAGATTTTTCAAAAATTTCTTGTTTAGATAAATCCCTTTTTTCATATTTGAAATAACCTCTTTTAAAATGATATTTTTAGCTTTATATTCATCTCTTTCTTGAGTTATTTTAGTGACATCATCTCTAAGCTTACCATTTTGTTGAGTTATAAATTGAGAGTCATATAATAGATTATCAAATAAATGTTCAGTTTTAAGGCAAGAAGCACAAGGTTCGAGTGATACCTCTTGAGTGTCTGAGTGTGTCATGAGGCACATCTTTGCTTCTTGTTGTTCTTCTTCTTCAAATGCTTCATCTATTTCATCCCAGGTAGCCATTATCGATTTATTTTTGACTGGAGGTTTTTGCCTTGTCTTTGGACAATCATTTTTGTAATGTCCAAATTGATTACTGCATAACATTGAACCTTGCTCATGTCACTTTCATTTCTGGTGTTATTTCTTTGAAATGAGTTTCTTATCTGGTTTCTTTTCATCATCAATCTTTGAATTCTTCTTGAAATGAGTGCAAATTCTTCTTCATCATCGTCTTGAAGTAAACTATTATTATCTGTAGTCAGATTGTTCTGAGAGTGTTCCATTACTTGTGACTCTAGAGCAATCATCATTTTTTGTGTAGGTTTATCTTCTTGAATGATTGATTCATGAGCTTTCAGAGATCTAATCAAGTCTTCTAATTTGATTTGAGAGAGATCCTTTGCTTCAGTGATAGCTATTACTATATGCCTCCAATCTTTTGGTAAACTTCTTAGAATCTTTCTTACTCTTTCATGTGCAGTGTAGGTTTTTCCAAGAGAGTTGAGTTCATTGATAATGATTGTGAATCTTTCATACATTTGATCTATGGTTTCATCTTCTTTCATTTCAAACAACTCAAATTTTCTCACACCTATATCAATCCTTGTTTCTTTTACACGACTTGATCCTTCATGATGATTTTGAAGAGTTTCCCACATTTCTTTAGCAGTTTTGCCTTCCATGATTCTATCATGTTCTTCCCTGTTCAAAGCAGATTTTATAAATAATTTTGCTCTAGTATTTAAAAGTACCCAATCAGATTCTTGTGTAGTCCATTGATCTGAAGTTCTTGGAGTTGTTGAATCTTTAGCTGGTGGTGGAACATATTCTCCAACTTCAATTACATGCCACATGTTGTTGTCTTGTGATCTAAGGAACAACTCCATTTTATCCTTCCAGTAGTAGTAATCATGTCCTTCAAATAAGGGTGGTCTTGTTGAGGATCCTCCTTCATTTATATATTTTGCCATTACTTCCTTCCTGAATCTTTTCCTCTAGCACTTGTTAAATGCTCAACCTTAGAGGCAGAGCTCTAATGCCAATTGAAGTAGCAAAGTTTTTCACAAGAAAGGGGGGATTGAATTGTGAACCTATTAAAATTTACCTTTTAAAAATATAACTCAACAGAAAGCGTTAGAATGATCTCAGAACGATCTGGTTAGCAGTAAAACAAATTCAAAGTGAATTGTGTGCTTAGTGTTTGCAGAAAATAAAAGATAAGGGAAGAGAGAATTAACACACAACAATTATACTGGTTCACCCCCTAATAGTATGGTTCACCCCCTAATTAACACACAACAATTATACTGGTTCACGCTCCGTGAGTATCCACTATAATCTTGAGATACTAGTAATCTCAAATTTCAAACCTCCTTAATCTAAACCAAGATCAATAACCTTAAGCCCTACAAGCTTAATATCCACCTCAGTCCTACAAACTAAGGTGTCACTCAATCAATAGTTACGTATTGACTTGAGCCAATCTTTTACAATGAATTGTTCGGATCACAAGCTTTCAAATGAAGAGAAAATCAAGTCGAGAAGCTAATAGAAGAATACACTCAGTTCACTCAATGATATACTGATCCAAGTATGTGATGTTAGAGAGCTGGAGTGAGAGTGGAAGAGTTTAATGACTTGGTCGAAAAAGACAAGTGTGGATGTTGAAATTTGTAGTTGAAACTCTTGAATCTTCAAAGCACCCAAGTGTGCTATTTATAGATGTTGTTTGTCCTTTGTTCCGTGGTCTCCAAGCAGGTTGGAGTGTTGCCAAAGACTAGCCGTTAGTCCTTTAAAAGATCAGATCAAATATTATTCAAATAATATTTGATGAGAGAGAAGATGCTTCTTGAGAACATTCTTAGAATGATGATGTCATGAGGAGCGTGAGGTTGAGCATCTTTGAGCTGTATGAACTTGTTCTCCAAGAACAAGCACTGTTGAAGCCTTGGAAGATCAATTACAACAGCTGGATACAGCTGGAGAGAATCTTTCGATCAAGAGCAGAAAGTCTGCTTGATTCTGGAACGTTCTTAGATCGTTCTCCCAGAGTATTTTCTGATTCTTGGCCTAGATCAAATAGAGAGATGTGCATTGCTTGTTTTGATTTTGTGGGCCTCAAGATATTCATGATGATCATATGATGATAGTTGGTCTTCTTATCCTTTTACTATTCATGTGTACTTGTAAAAGTACAAGTAGTTTTTCATTGTATATTAAGATCATAGTGAAATATATTTTATGAAGTCCTTTGAGAAGTACCATTTCAAACTTGTTGTCTCCTTTTCATTGGTCCATAAATGTCTTCAAATAATCTATGAATAGAGCATGTGAGCTTGAGAAATAAATTGTCAAAGACATGTTCATGTTTATTCCTTAAACATGACCAAATAGGAAGCTTTCTTTTGTTATCATTTAATCCTTGCTTTAAATGACTTATATCCTGTAGAGATTCTCTTCAATAAAGTCCTTTGCAAAAGTGCTTATTTGTCTCTTGTTCAGATGATATCAATTAAGTGCTTATTTGTTGATGTATAGCTTTGCACGTGAGAAAAAGTGCAGACTGGAGAATGTTCTCTGATCATTCTCATAAACTTGCAGTTTTCAATCAATTTAAGTGTAGTGATATATAATGAATGAGCTTTTGTTCCTGACTATATTAATCACTCAAGAGCACTTGTTAGATTACAATAAGATCAGAATTCACTTAAAATATAATTAAGATGTTTGTTATCTTTAAAACATCAAATTAGGATTTTGCCTCAACAGAAGGCAAGTTTGTACAAGCATGCACATCCCATTTTGAAGGACAACTAGAGATCAAAGAGGTAGAGGCACAAGGTCTGTTAGTAACTTTGCAATGGATAAAGCAAATACCTATTTGTCGCGGTGAAAAATCGAGAGACCAAGCCATTGGTTAGACTTGACTCGCGTTTTTAGGAGTTCACCACCGCTCTTTATTGTTTCTGAGGGAAAGGGGAAAAGATCAAACAAAACTCACAAATAAACATGCAAAGCTAAAGAAACAAGAAAGCAATAAGCAATGCAATAAGAGATCAAAGTACGAGAGTTAATTATGGAGGCAAGGTATTAGTACTCTAAGCATTTATAGTACTCTATATGAACCTCTTGTAATATATATGTTTTTGGCTAAAGTTGTTTGCTTGTAAATGATTGGGGAGATGAAAAAAGAAATATCTTTTTATTAATTTTGATTTGAAAAGACCTGAAAGTCTTATGTCTACGTACCAATGAATGATCAAAACCTCGTAGTTCGGGGTAAAAATAACAAAGTGGTTTGTTTGATTGTTTTTAGGAGAAGAGACAAATTGTCATCTTAAGTTAAGACTCCTTTAATCCACTACAAGCATGATGAAGATGAATCTTTGCTTCACAATAGGGAAGGACTCCAACTTGGATATAAAATCAACAAGTATGCCACTAACTCTCCTAGGTGGAAAAGACTCCATATCTTTCAATCTAATGTTATGGGGACTTTGAATAATCAACCATAGATGACTTATGTCTAAACTCTTTGAGAAAAAAGTTTTAAAGTCAAAAGCCAAGTAGCAAAAAGTTTTGAGTGAGTTTTTGTATTTTTTAGCTTTTTTGTGAAAATAGTTTGATATGCTTAAGATGTCTTAGCATTTATTGAAAAAAAGAGTTTTGAAAATGCATTGACCTAAGTCAAAGTTTTTTATGAAAGAGGTGCAAGTTTGAAATTAGGGTTTGAAGGATAAACATGCGATAAAAGATTGACAGTATATGTAATAAAACACACAATATGCAAACACATGACAAAAGTCAATACACAATTATTTTCCTTGGATTTTAGCAAAATTAAATTAATTAAAATAACAAAAGAGTGACACCAAAAAAAAAAAAAAAACAAAAGAGTATTTTTAATGTCTTGAGAAAACTTGTTCGAGAATGATGATTATGTTAGATATCTCATGACAATGTTCCTTCTAATATGTTAGTTAACAAGAAAAAGGAAAAAATGACCAGATAACTGGAGGAGAAATTGTAAAGACAATAACAAGAAGGTAAATGGACCAGATGACCAGAAGACCAGATAACTGGAGGATAAATTGTAGAGATAATGACAAGAAAATAAATGGACTAGATAACTGAACATAGTTAGTGCCGAATTAATAAAGGTTAAGGACTAGAGAAATATGGAAATAGTTAGTGTGAGTGTGTGTTTTTGTTTTATTCTTTTTCCATTTTATTATGCTTGAAATAAATAAATACTTAAAATTAAATAAAAACAAACTAAAAGGGCAAAGGGGTACAAACTGAAATAAGGGGGGTGTGAATAGCCAAAATAGGGCCCAATCCGCAAAGAAAGAGCCCAAAAACGCTAAAAGACAAACACAAACACAGGGGACCAGATCTGGCCGTGGGATTGATCAGACAGTCGTGATCTGATCTAGGAAGGAAAGAGTATAAGCCGTCTGATGCATATCACTGGCTGGTAGGAGAAGCTTACAGTGGGCTGCAGTGGACGCGTGCGCGTAGGATCAAGGGATGTATAAACACCCAAGTTTACAGATTTTTCCTCATTCTCCACTTTTCTTTCTTTCTCTCTCTCTCTCTCTCTCTCTCTCTCTCTCTCTCTCTCTCTCTCTCTCTCTCTCTCTCTCCCTCTTCTCTCACTTTCTCGGTTCTCTCTCTAACTCATGTTGTTCTTCATGAACAACAAGAACACCGGCGGTGTTCATATTTCCTGGCGGCCTACCACCGTGTCGGCCGGTTCCCGGAGGCGGAGCCACGGCGACGGAATCCGAAAACACCCAAAAAAATCCCAACTCTTTTTTTTTTAAACACTTTACCAGTTTAAACACAAATCAAACCCTAAAACAATGAAATTCAAACAAACAAAATCAAAACCCAAAAAGAAATAAATCTCTTTGTTTTTGTTACTTTCTGTTTCTTCTTTTTATGTTTTGTTTGTTTATTTCTCTGTTTATTGTGTTTGCTTGGTTTGGATTGTGGTTTATTGATGGTTTTGATTGAAGAGGGAGGCTGTGGTGGTTTATGGTTGTTGTGGTTTTGGTTGAGAGGTGGGGGGAGGCGCAGCTCTGCTTCTGCTGTGGTGTGTTTCTTTCAGATTTTTCTCAATTTGAAGGTGAATGGTCGATGGGGAGGAGCAGCATTGCTGCTGTGTTTTCCTTTTGATTTTTCTCCCTCCCCGTGTTTGATTCTTGACCTTCTATTTATAGGCAGACAATGATGTTTGGACCAATAAGCTTCTAAATGTAGTTTATGTGGTCCGGCAGTCGAAACTTCGCCTCATTTGTTTCTGCATTGTTCTTTTGCTGCTAGACTTTGGTCTGGCCTTCCTCTAAGCTTCATAGACATATCAATCTGACCTCTTTTATTGGTCTGCTTCAAATTGTTATTTGTTCATGCTTCTTCTAGTACTCAAATTAGAGACATTGCTTTAGCCTCCATTATTTCTTCTCTAAATGCTATATGGTTTGCTCGCAATCAGGTCCGTTTTCATAACATCCTTGTTCCCTTCCATCAATCTTGCTCTTCTATTTCTGCTTCAGTTCAAATGGCCGGAAACATGTCTAAGGGTATTATGTCCAACTATATTACTGATTTTCAAGCTTTAAAAGAGTTTAATATTGTGAGTCATGCCGGTCCTGCTCCGAAGATACAAGACGTTATTTGGTCTTTTCCTCCGACTGATTGGATAAAAGCAAACACTGATGGTGCAACGAAAGGTTCTTCGGGGCATGCCTCGGCTGGTGGTATTTTTTGTGACTCAAGTGGACGAATCAAAGGTTGCTTTAGCTTGTATCTGGGTATTCAATCTTCTCTCTTTGCTGAAGTAATTGCAGCTATGCATGCTATTGAAATTGCTCATCAAAATCATTGGCATAATTTTTGGCTGGAATGCGACTCTAAACTAGTGGTGGATGCCTTCAATAATCACCATATAATTCCTTAGAAGCTTAGAAATCGTTGGTATAATTGTATCTATTTCTGCTCCCTTATGAACGTTAGAATTTCTCATTTTTTAGGGAAAGAAATTGTTGTGCTGATAAGCTTGCAAATTTTAGTTTAACGTCTCAGGAAGATCATTGGTGGGATAATGTTCCTAGTTTTATTGGTGATGACTTTTTTGCAATAGGACAACTTTGCCTTCTTATCGATTCAATTGATTGTTTTTCTTGGGTTTTGGCCTAGTCCACCAATGTTCAATTGCTTTGTTTCAATAAATTTTTATGGGTGGTGCTGCAAATGATTGGTGGTGTTTGGGGTGCCAACATATTTGGGATGTCAAGTTTCTACAACTGATGCCTTTGCACTACACTAGCCTTTATATAAAAAAATTAGAGGAAACATTTTAGAAAATATATATTTATTTATATTATTTTATACATTAATACATTAAAGTTATTATTTTGCTAATATTTTCAAATTTTATAATTAAATTATCAGTTTTTTTTATAAAAATATAATATAGATTTTATGTTTAACGTAGTAAATTAAAGTAACAGTAATAAAATAAATAAACAGATAATTTTTAAAAATAATATTTATTTCAAGAATTATATAGTTTTTGAAAAATTATATTTTAAATATATATTTGACCAAAATTATATAGTTTAAAAAAAAAACATTTGAAAAAATAACCAAAACCTTGATGTCAAGTCATTAATGAACTCCCTCTAAGACAGATCATTTGAGAGAACTTGATTTCGATTCATGAATTAATATATTTTAATAGAAGTTTTGTTCAAAAATATTTTAATAGAAGTAACATATCATCTTCGTCAAAAAAAAAAAGTAACATATTAATATAAAATTTTATACCTTTCTAAATAAATATAAAATCTTATACACAAGAATGAACTTTATACAAGTAAAGGAATAAATATTTTATTATAGATAATATACGGGATGAACATTTCACAATATTTGTTAATATACGGGGATGAACATTTTAAATAAGAAATTGATGTTTAATATAAATTTTATTTACGGGGATGAACATTTACTTCTATACAAACTTACATACTCCCTTCGTCCCAAAACTTTAGTCTTTTAGAAGTTTTGCACGAAGATTAAGAAATGATAAGTAAAGTTATTTTTATTCTTACTTTATTAAGAAAGAGAAAATATATTTAATTAATGTTTTAACTTTTGTAAGGTTCAAATGGTAAAGTATCACTAAATGTGCATTAATTTCTTAAAAAAAAAACTAAAGTTTTGGGATAAAATTAAAAAGCTAAAAAGACTAAAGATTTGGGACGGAAGTAATAATATATACCTTGTAACATAAATACATCTCACATTTTTATAAAAACGAAAAAGGAAAAAAAAACTACAAATGTTATTTTAAAACATTTACGTTTTATTAAAAAAAAAACTTTTTTATTAGGTAAAAACTAACCCGTGACACGGGTGAATTATTCTAGTATATAAAGAAAAAAAAAACGTTAACTAATATTTTTAGGGCATTAATTAAGATACCAAATATAGTATAATAATATTGAAACTTGTGTAGTTAATATATTTAAAATATGAATTGTGTTATTTTCAATATAAAATTTATATATTTTAATTCTTTAACTAATTTTTCGGGACACTAATTAGCATGAATCATAGAAAATTTATCAAATTTTTCAAAGGATTTCATATAAATCATAACTCATAAATGAATTTCATTCATATAAGTCATAAATCATCCATTATACGTTCAAAAATTAAGTTTGTCAAACAGAACTTTAAACGAACATAGTAGTTAACATTTTGGTTACCTTATTACATATGAGGGAAATGTCAATAGAACGAGTTGTGACATGTCAATATACTACCTTCGTCCCTAATTATAAAACTCTGTTTGACAAAAATGTTTTATTTATTTACCTTGTTTTGATCGTATTTTTTTAATAATATATAAATATAAATATTAACAAATAAGATCTTGTTCAATTTATTTTGATGAATTGTGTTTTTTCAATATAAAATTTATCTATTTTAATTCTTTAACTAATTTTTCGGACACTAATTAACATGAATCATAGAGAAATTATCAAAATTTTCAAAGGATTTCATATAAGTCATAACTCATAAATGAATTTCATTCATATAAGTCATAAATCATCCATTATACGTTCAAAAATTAAGTTTGTCAAACAGAGCTTTAAACGAACATAGTAGTTAACATTTTGGTTACCTTATTACATATGAGGGAAATGTCAATAGAACAAGTTGTGACATGTCAATATACTACCTTCGTCCCTAATTATAAGACTCTGTTTAACAAAAATGTACTATTTATTTACCTTATTTTGATCGTATTTTTTTAATAATATATAAATGTAAATATTAACAAATAAGATCTTGTTCAATTTGTTTTGATGAGTATTTTTAAAATATTAAATTTTTATAATTTTTCTAATAGACAACTAAAGATATTAGTGATTAAAATTGTGCATTGACGTACGTGCAATGGTCAAACAAGATCTTATAATTAGAGAGAAAGGTGATAATAATCTACAATGATTGGCCAAAACTATAGAAACTTGAAAAAAGAGATATGTAGAGGTTGGTGGACCATGTTCCACAACCTGGCGGCCAGCAATCTATCATAGTTTAGTCAAAAATGTAAGCCGCCAAAATAGTGTGGAAATATTGATTTGGCAGGATCATTGGATGAATTAATATCCCTCCTTTCAACCATGCCACACGATATCTAGAATTAAGATGAAGAAGTTTCTTTTCTCTAATTTGAGTGGACAAGTCAAAATGGACAAAAAAGCAAACTTAAAACTAATTATGTAAAACATCAACTCTTGGTTTTATAGAAAAAAAGTGAGATGAAAAAAAATTATGATCTCACTTTTTTTCTATAGAACCAAACAGACCGTTCAAGTTGAAAGGATTTATGGATAATAGTGACACGAACAACAACACATTAATAATATTATTAATTATTGGTGTCTATGTTTCTTGCACCAAGTTTCGAAACAGGTACCTCTTGGTTGCAAAGTGACCTCTCAACCATATTGGTGTCTATGTTTTAGTATCGTGTTAATAGGTATTTTGCGCAAGTGAGAAATGCTAGAAGAACACAAAAGTATTCACCTGACACCGTATAAATACGGTCTGCTCTTCTTTTGTTCCTTTTTTAATTTATTTTTGGCTACTTCGGTTTCTATGCACTGCTTTCTCCTTTCCTTTTTCTATTAGATGTCACATACGGTGTATGCAGACCAGACCAGACCGATGTTCCAGTAGCATCACTTTTGGAGAGAAATAAATTAGGCGCAGTCAACTTTTCGGTGTAGTCGTTTACTAGTCATTCGATCTTGATCGGACGACTGCACCGAAAAACCGACTGCATGGAATCCGGGTCCTCTTTGCAGTTATAAAGGTAAAATAAATTTCCATTCTTCCGATCAACTTTATTTTCTCTCATGTTTTCCCAGCACCAATCAAACTATCAATATCAAAGCACAAACAAACATTACTTTATTCCTTTATATTGTCATTATCAAATAATATTAACTTGTACACAAGCAAACAACAAAACCCATTTTCACATTGAATGTATCATGGCATGATTTAGAACCAAAGTGACAAACTGCTAAAAGGAAAAACAAAATCAAATTCAACACTGAATTTCAGTTCCAAACCCTTCTGAAGATCTAATAGGAGGAGTGAAGGATGTAGGAGGTTTGGTTACAGCACTTAGTATATCAGCATATCCTACAACACCAACCAAAACTTCTTCATTCTCATCATCAGTCACCCAAACATGAGTTGCCCTATGAGATAGCATCTGAGCCATCACTGCAGCCAATGAACTAGTCACTTTACACGTCAACGGTGCACTTCTACCTCGATACATGCTCCTTGAACCGAAACTATGGCTTGCTGAATTATTGAAGAATCCAACACTCCTGCTACTGAATTTCTTTGGTTTTATCGAACTGCCGCCACCGTTAACTAGATCATTATCTCCTCCGGATCTTGAATTGACACAGAAATCAGGAAGTGACCTTGAGGTATCATTATCTTCAACTCCCATAACAAACTGTCCTGCCGAGAGATTCGCTAAAGCCCATGCAGCGGATGAGTAATCGCATTTCCATAATTTGATTGCTGAAATTTCTCCGATGATCTTACACTGACCTTCTGACGTGGTTTCTATTACTGCAACTGCACTTGGATCTTGAGGAACCTTTTGAGTTGATTCGAGTGCTGGAGTGGAGGATTCAATATAGCTGTAGTGTGGATTAATTGCTCCAAGAGCAGCAATGGAAGTGAGAGGAATTGGAGCGAGAGCTCCGAGACAACCAATGATGAAACGGAGTACGTCTTCTCTGGAGAGACAACAGTACTTATCACGGATGGATGCTGAGGCATTCCGGCTTACGTTTGCAGGTAGATTGTTGCTGCTGCTGCTAGGAGATTCGGGATTCTTGAGCCACTTTCCGTAGTAGACAACCGAGAAACGCTTACTCATGCCCTTCCATACTATACTCTTCGGAACAAGCAAACGCTTCACGCCTTGCTTCATCATGTCCAGTGCATCTATCAACCTTGATCAGAAGAAATAACAATATGTTAATAAGGATTGTGTTTGGAAAATTAGAAAACTGACAGTTCAATTTAAAACTAGTTATGAAACACTTCAGTTCAAACTAGCTTTAAAAACCAAATTTTCACTGTATTTGATTTCAAAAACTAATCAAACAAGAACTAGTTTTTCAAATATTATTACCAAACAAATTTTAAAACAAGCTTCATTAAACTTGGTTGTCGAGTTTCTTAAAAAGGACGATCACACATTAGCAAAGGAACATCTATCTTATTTCTGCGCTTTATCCCAATATCTGATAAATAGAATAACACATCGTGCATTTTTATATATAAATGCTTCACCTTTGTTCTTTAAAAAGGGAACGGTAGCCACAGATTCAAGGCTTTTAGGCCACCGTATATTTAGAATCATATATAAGGTCCAAAATTCTGTTGAGACAGATAAAGAATAATCAATATCTACATAAAAGTGAATTGAAAAAAACAAAGAGAATAGTAAACTAAGGAGAGAAAAAAGCCATATGCCAAGGACAAGTTCAAAGATACTAAACATGCATCTTACACAAAAGGGGATTATTAATATAAATTAGACATCCCTTTCCCTTTAACAACCTATTATCAAAATAGTGAAAAACAGTATTTCCATATGGTAAATATTTTTCGTGATCCTTTTGCCATGAATATATGAAAACCATTAACTTACACATTAAGGACATATCCTAGACAGAACTCGAGATTACAAACTCAACCAAGTATTGTCAAAGGCAATAATGGCATTGCTATTATTCCACAATACACTACTTAGTATATATAGTTGGTAAATCGAAGTTAGAGCAGCGATAGCACTGTAGCATAATGGAATTTTAACAAACTTATAATTTTTGCAATTGACAACACTAGCTCAAACTAAGGAAAATGGCATACAGGTAGTTATCGGCCCGGGATATCTTAGACACATGTGTATAAAATACCAAAGAATAAGATACACCGGCACCTAAGATCCCAATAGTCCTAATATAAAAATTGAAGTTATCAAACCCTCATGATTAAGGAGGTGTAGAATATATATATCTATGAATTACGGACATGACATGTTGACACCGATAATAATTTGAAAAAATGACATAATTCAATATAATCACATGTGTCGTGTCGGTGTTGGACCCATGGAGTATCTGCGCTTCATAGATGTATTCATGTAATTGGATGCAAACATTTGCGATTATTATCAGCAAGCCCTAAACTTCCTAAATCACACACCAGTTAAAGCAAAACTAAATTCACTACAAATCAGCACAAATCACTGATGGTATAATTTAATTTTTAAACCACGCCAACAAATGTAAAGTAGAGAAATTAATAGGATCCTAATGTACTCTAACTAAATCATGTATATTTAATATTCAAGTTCTGTTAAATTAAATTAGTTCAAAGCAAAAACTAAATGAAAAAGGTGCTAACTAACCTTGTTCCAGGATCAACCAACCTAAGCAAAGAATTATTTGGAACAACAACCTCAGAAACAGGTGTTTTCATAGCCTTATCTTGATCCTCCAAACACCAACTCTTAGCCAAAAAAGCAACAACATCAAAAGAACTAAGAATACCAACAAACCTCATCTGTCTCATGTCACTATTCTCAATCACACCTTGAGATCTCTTTTTCCAAATAGGTATACTACCTTCAGGTGATTCAGCTATTGCTCTAATTGCAGATTCAACCGTCTCAGTTTCATGAAACTCAACTAACTCTGGTTTCCCAACCGTTAGATCTCCAACAACGTGATAAACAAGCACTGACGCCATTAAAATTCAAAAGGGTATTCAAATTAATCAAAAAAATAGATTCAGTTTTTATTAACTGAATCAAAAGTAAAAAAAAATTAAAAAAAAATGAAATTTTTTTGATGGGGTTAAAGAAGAAGAATTGATTGATGGCTATAAAAGGGTATGGAGAAAGATGAGGAGAAGATCAAGGGCGTTAATGGGTGGTCTATGAAGGATCAAGTTGAGAAAAAGGGGAAGAGAGAATGAGATTTGCTTTGCCATGGAAGAAGAACAACAAGGTTATGGCCCATCAATCAGAGAAGAAACTGAAGATTTTGGAGAAATACTTACAAACAGGAAAAAAGAATGAAACTTGGATGGATCGAAAAGTGTTATGCGGTTGGGGACTTCATATGATGGATAGATGCAGAGAATGTGTATGGGAGTCAGGGTCTATGGTCTATGATGTGAATGTACAATTTATCATACGTATCATATACTACTAGTAGTAGAACTGTAGAAGCAGCAAATTTTATTTTATTTTTCATAAAATAAAATTCTTTATTATTAAAATATTTTTCCATGTGACAACCAAAAAATATATATTGACTTTCTCAATAAAAAAATACTCTGTCCGTCCTAAAATAAATAACCTAATTTTAACTTAGTATATTATTTATATGCTTATACATGCAAATATAAGCATATGAGATGTTTGATTTGTCTCGACGAGTATTTTTAAAATATACAATTTTTATAATTTTTAATAATAGATAATTTAAGATATTAATGATTAAACTTGTGCATTGACAAACGTGAATGCAGTCAATTAGGTCATTTAATTTGAGACAGAGTGTCATTTTTTTTTTTTTAAAAAAGTCATTTTTATTACACAATGCAAAAGCTAAATAAAATGATTTTTTTAAAAAAATTACATTATCATGGGTATTAATTTTTAGGAGGAGTAATTCTTGATGAGTTTTAAATCAAACGAACAGCTCAATACAATGGAAAAACAAAACAACGCCATAGTAACAAAAACTTAAATATACAGAGTAATTACTCATTTATTTGTTTTTGTTGAAAGAAACTTATATTTAAATAAAAGAAATGTTAACAAGTCATTTATTCTTTAAACATATTAAATAATAAATTCTTGTAATTTTTTTATAGAAATGTGTGAAATCAACGCATTGAAAATTAAAATCCTTTACTTTTTAAATAATAATATTTTTAAATAGAATATTTAAAGAGTATTATGAGAACATTCATTAGCAAGATCGGACGATTAAAAATAATAGAGAAGAAGAAAAAAGAAATTAGATATTCGAAAAAAGATGTGGGGCAAGGGAAAAAAAGTAAGGACTACAACCAAAGCACGCATCACATTTGCCATAGCCACAACAAATTGCTGGAATGAGAATAATACGCCAAACAAACAAATTCGCAACTTGTGTGAACATTATGCTCCAAGATGTGAAAGATAGATAAAAAAAAGGGAGATAAATGATGTAAGCGTAGCTTGCTTGATGTTGTAAGTAGGAATGTTAGATATCTTTGTGAGGTTGTTCTATTTGGGGATTCGAAGATGGAAATTTGGATGGGGAAAGAGAAAAAGTTCAGGTTTGGAGACGAGATGATATTTTATTCCCGTCTTGCAGAAATGTCGTCCTCAAACACTTTATTGAAATAACTTTTGCATATGTATATTCGAGTTTTAAATATGTTATATTTATTTATATTTTCACATACTATATGTCTAAATTTATTTTTATGTGATGTTTATTATTGTCACAATACTCACAAGATTCATAATAATATCTTAATTTTTTTTAATGTTTTGTTAGTATGATTGAACATAATATAAATTTTGATAATTATTCTAATGTTGATGGTTCCCATGGAACTGGGGGATCTGTGGGGATGGGGAAGGTGGAAGAATATTATCTGAAGCGGATAATGGGGATTCATTTTAAAATTTAAATGGTGGAGAATTATGTGGCAAAATACTTGTCACTTATTTTTCGCCTTGTTGACATCCTTATTTGTAAGTAGGGTTGGGAATAGGACAGACGGCCTACAGGCGCCTTCGGCCTGGCCTGGTCTGTTTATTAAAAATGCTAGGCTCAGGCTTTGAAAAAAGCCTATTTACATAAATAGGTCAGACTCAGACTTTTAAAAAGCTTACAAAGCCTGATAGGCCGGCCTGTTTATATTTAATAATTATTATTTATGTAATATTATTTATATAATAATTTTATTATGGCATACTTAACTTTGTCGTAATCGTATTTGTTATTTTATTAGCTTTTTCTTAATGTTGTAGAAATTATAAAAATTTAAATGTGAAATAGGCTCTAAGGCGTGTTTAACCTATTTAAAAAGACTATATAGAGTGATTTAAAAAAAAAAAACTATATAGAGACATTTATGTAACACATGCTTTTAAACAGGCTACAAGGCCATGTCAGGCTTTAAAAAGGCTCAGGCCAGGCCAAAAAAAATTGCATTTGATAGGCCGTATGTCATGCTTAGGCCTGAAGAAAAATCGTAGGCCAGGCTCAGGTCTGTCAAAGTCTGGCCTGGCCTGTTCCCAACCCTATTTGTAAGTATTCAACTTTTCTTTTTATGGCAAGTATCAATTAAATAAGAAGATAAATTATGAAAATGTAGTTTTTTTTTTTATAAGTTGAAGAACATCTAGACATTAGGAGACAAAGAAGGATTCACCTGAAATCATTCGCCTATATATCTTTATTATATTAATAATAAAAGGAAAACAAAAAATATGCAAAATTTGGCGGACATAAACTTAATCCGGTGAGTCCGAGGACAGTGAAACATAACAACCAACTTCTAATTAATCCTAACAGATAAAAAGAAGTCCTAAAATGTTAGGTGAATGAACTGATCGTCAACAGTCCATGTACCGGTTATTCAAAGCCATAACCAGTCGTTAATAACTAACATAAAACTTCAACACCATTTTTTTTCTTTTTCTGGCTTTCATGATATTGATATGAAGTTTCCACCGCCGTTAGCGATAACTAATCTCTGTCGGGAAACTGTGGTACACACAAGATGGATTCTCCCCTCCCAACCAATATTTTTTCATACGCATGAATCAGAAATCGAACTCCTGACTATATGCTTAAGGAGATCAAAACCCTTATCACTTAGACCAATTCATTGTTGGTACTTCAAAACCAAAATTTTGATTTAGTAAAAAAAATTCATTCATGTTTAAATATATTGTCATTTTATTTATATATGTATTTTAAAGCAAAAAATAGAATATGTATGATAATATAATATTACACTGACATTCCATGAATATTTTGTATTCAAATCATAAAAATGTTTTAAAATTAGTTATATTATTACATATAACATGAATGTGAATCCTCAACTCAACAACTAATTTTTGGAAAATTTCTCATCGCACCCATCCATTTTCTCGCGCACTCCCCAAACTTCCAAAATTGCCCCTGCAATGTTGACTTCGGGGACTACGACCCGAAATTTTACTTGTTCGGAAAACGTTTTCCGCTCGCTCTTTTTTCGGAAAATGTTTTCCGAACGACTGAGTTTTATACCAGAACGATCCAGCTTTCTCTCATTCACCTAAACACTCAATCTAAAACTCTCCCCCAACAAAAATTGTGTTTGCTTCGAATTTTGGCTCAAAATCAAGATTGCAACCTTGCCTAGACGTTTCATTACTCGTGGAGGCTCGAAATCCAGGTAAATTTTAGTTTGAACCGTTGTTTTTTTTTTTATATACATGCTATAAGTAGACTGTCATTCGTAACCCTTTTCTGACATAATCGCTCGGAAAACGTTTTCCGAACAAATCTCAGAAACGGTCGGAACGTGTTTTCCGAATTACTGGGAGTTTGAATTTTCAAATTTGCAGCTACTGTAGTATTTTATATGATCATTTTTTTTTCACATTAATCTAACAATTCATAATGGAATGCCTATTTGTGTTATTCATAATAATAAGATATAAATGTGTTATGTGTAGATATGAATGATGATCACGAGCTTCCAAAAAAGTCGAGGGAGGTTGTACTTGGCTTACGTAAACAAGATCCGGTAGAAGATGCCGAACCCATCAACTGTGCAAATCCTGTCAAATATGAAGCTACTGAGTGTGAAGCACCAGCAATTCACATTGATACAAGTGAGCATTTTGTGACGGAAGAAACATATAAGGATCGAGATGAGTTGATTAAGTGGGTTAAGGGTCAAGCTGAAAAGTTACATTTTACAGTTGTAACTGTAAGATCGGACCAAGGATTGGTAAGTGGGAAGCCAAGTTTTGTGTTGGGTTGTGAAAGGGGAGGTGCGTACAGACCATCGAACAGCAAGGCAATGAAAAAGGTATCAATCGAAGAGAGGGGATCGAGGAAAATTGGTTGTCCGTTTAGAATCCGTGGTTATTTGCCGAAATCAAAGGAGTGGAATCTTACAATTGTGTCCGGCATTCACAACCATGTGTTGGATAAAGCTTTACAAGGTCACCTAGTTGTGGGGCGTTTGAAACCCGAAGAGAAGGAGATGGTTGTTGAAATGACCGGAAATCAAATCCCACCTAGAAACATCATGTCTACATTGAAAAAGAGATATCCGGATAGTGCGACAAGCATCAAGCAATTGTACAATGCCAAGCATAGATTGAAACTTGCAGCTCGGGAGCCAAGGAGTGAAATGCAACAACTTTTGAAATGTCTGGAGGAAAACAACTATTATTTCAAAGTTAGAACAGTTGGTGAGTCTGATACTATTCAAGACCTTTTTCTTGCACATCGTAAATCTATCCAATTGTTCAATACTTTTAGCGATGTTTTGCTTATGGATTCCACATATAAAACCAACCGGTACAAAATGCCATTGTTTGAGATTGTCGGCTGCACATCGACTAATAAGACATTTGGACTTGGTTTTGCTTTTCTAAGTAATGAAAAACATGACAATTTTGTTTGGGCTCTACAACAAGTGCAAATGCTTTTAGTGGACGAAAACAGTACGCCGAAGGGTATTGTGACTGACCGGGATGCCGCATTGATGACTGCTATTCCCGATGTATTTCCAAATGCAACACCGC
The DNA here is from genome assembly GCF_020283565.1 of Trifolium pratense. Lineage (NCBI taxonomy): Eukaryota > Viridiplantae > Streptophyta > Magnoliopsida > Fabales > Fabaceae > Trifolium > Trifolium pratense. Next base: position 41,904,052 of record NC_060064.1, on the reverse strand, counting down.
TAGTTTGTCGTTTTCATATTAAGAAAAAATGTGTCAGCTAGGTGCAGCGTGCTTTGTAAGATCAAACATGGTGAGGAGAAGAAGCAGGGGGACGTTGTTAGAAACATAATGTCTCATTTTTACGAAGTGTTGAATTCTCCAACCGAGGAAGCATATGCTGAAGCGGTCTTAAAGTTTAGAACCGTATGCGAAAGGTGGCCTAGATTTTATAACTATGTCAAAAACACGGTTCTAGACACTGATGAAAAGAAAGTTGTGAGCGCGTGGACAAACCGTGTAATGCATTTTGGGAATACTACAACAAACAGAGCTGAGTCATCACATGCTGTGCTAAAAAAATACTTGTTAGATCCAAATGGTGATTTTGTCAAGGTTTGGGGAGCAATACATGATATGTTGGTTAACCAACACACTGAGATTCAAGCAACTTTTGGGATCAGTTTGTCGTTACAAGAGCACAGATATTGTTGGGTTTTTGTATATTGGCTACATTTTGCAAAAACATATTTTAGCCAAGTGTTGAGACAAATGTGCTGACCCCAAGTGTTGTGACAAATGTTGGGACACTTTGGAACAACACCTGACTCTGTATCGTGCGCGCCAGCTAGCGGGTTTAAAATTCTACTCAATCTTTTGAAGATCTGTTTGAAGAATTGTTTCAAGGTTTCTTACAGAGGAAGGCGCACGTGTTTAATGTGTTTCATGAGGCAGCCAAACCCTAGTTTTATTTTCCAAAGGAATTATATTTTTGGAAAATATATTTTTGCGGTTCAAAAATATAACTATTATTTTCAAAAATATATCACAGCTGCCGCAATTCTAGAAGCCCTAATTTTGTCTTGAAGCCCAAGTCGTTCTACTACTATAAATACGAAGGCAAGCATATGGTTTCAAGTATCTAAAATCATGTTCTAATAAAGCGTGTGTTTTAGGGATTTTAGAGTGTTAATTGTGAGCCTTTCTTGTGTCTTACTGATGCAAGCTTAGGACCTGAGTTTATTGAGTTGTAAGTGTGAACTTCTCCTAAGCTTTTAAGTACGGAGATTGTTCTATTGTGTTGTGTGGTTTACTCGCAAGCTTTTAAGCAAGAGTGAATCCTAGTTTCTTAGGAGTGTGTCTCCACCTGTTGTGATTGTGGAATTGAATAGCAACGCTGTCTGTGTTGCTAAGGTGGGAATTGGGACGGGGTCTCATATCTAGGAGTTCCTAGGTAGAAGTGTCATTGGGTAGTGATTAAGTGAGAAGTTGTAAACGGGTGAGTTTAGCTTCGAAGTAATACTGCTGATAGTGGACTTCATTCCTGGATTGGTATCCCCCAGAGTAGGCTTTAGGCTGAACTGGGTTAACAACTCTTGTGTGTTATTTACTTTACTGTTTGTTTTGTTTTATGTTATTTGCTCTGTTTATAGACAAGTGTTGGCGCACCGGTAACAACATCTGTCTACAACAGACAAGTGTTGCTACACCTTGAGCAACACCTGTTCACTGTGTGCCAGGAATTTCAATTGGCATCAGAGCAGGCACCCTGTTCTGAATTTTAGGGTGAGCTCCAGGGAAATCGTTTCTGGCAAGGATGGACAAAGAAGGAGGGTTTGTTACCAGACCACCTCTTCTGGTTCGTGCTTCAAACTATGACTATTGGAAGTCCCGCATGATGGCCTTCCTAAAACAAATTGATAGCAAGACATGGAAGGCAATTCTGAGAGGATGGACTCCTCCTGTGAAGATGGACAAAGATGGTAAACCAACTCTTGAGTTGAAATCTGCTGAAGAATGGTCCAAAGAAGAGGATGAGCTTGCTCTTGCAAACTCAAAAACATTATATGCACTATATGGTGTTGACAAGCACATATTCAGACTCATCAAAAAGTGTGTCTGTGCTAAGGAAGCTTGGACAATTCTTGAGACTGTTCATGAAGGTACCTCTAAAGTGAAGCTGTCTAAGCTACAACTCCTAACAACTAAGTTTGAGAATCTAAGAATGAATGATGATGAAACCATTCAGGATTTTCACATGACCATACTTGATTTTGACAATCAATTTGATGCCTTGGGTGAAAAGATACCTGAAGAAAAGCTGGTAAGAAAAATGCTTAGGTCTTTACCTAAGAAGTTTGACATGAAAGTCACAGCTATAGAGGAAGCAAAGGATATCACAGATATGAAGCTAGATGAACTGGTTGGTTCTCTACAAACCTATGAGGTAGCTATAAATGAAAAGATGGATAAGAAAAACAAAAGCATTGCTTTTGTCTCAAATGCTGAGGAAGAAGATCAACAGAGTGACACAGAGTCTGAACACAGCATCTCTGATGCAATGGTTCTTTTGGGAAAACAATTTAATAAGGTGCTAAAGAGAATGGACAAACGCTCTAAGACAAGTGCAGCTGACATTGGTCGCAACACTTACAGGAATTTCAGAAAACTTGTAACAGATGAGAAATCAGCTCCAAATAAAGGTGTTCAATGCCATGAATGTGAAGGGTATGGTCACATTAGAAGTGAATGTGGAACCTTCCTGAAGAAACAGAAGAAGGGGTTAACTGTGACTTGGTCAGATGAAGATTCTGAGAGAGAAGCTGATACTGCAAAGGCTATACATGTATTGACAAGTGTTTGCACATCTGACACTGAATCATGTGAAGAAGAACTAACCTTTGATGAACTTGCTGAATCATATAAAAAGCTGTGTCTGAAGAGTGCAGAAGTTTGCAGAGTCTCTGAAGAGCAAAAAGAAACAATCACTAAGTTGCAAACTGAGAGAGCTGCTAATCTGTCAAGAATCTCTGAATTTAGCACTAAATGAGAAGATAGTTTAAAGATCATTGAGGAACAAAAGGCAACTATCATCAACTTAGAAGCAGACAAGATTAAACAACTGACTGAGATAGCCCATCTGAATGAAGAGGTAACTGAATTAAACTCTCATCTTGAGAATTTAAAGAAGCATGTTCTTAGGCTATTCAAAGGAAGTGATCTAGATGAAATCCTGGAAACTTTGCCTGCTCCTAGTAGATCCAAAACAGGAATTGGGTACGAGTACAAAAATGTTAATAGGATTATGGATTACAACAAAGAAGGGAAATATATGCCTGAGATAAGTAAACAACCTTCTCCAAAAATGCATGACAGGATGTCGCCACACCTGGCTCCTAGACAGCAGAGACAAGTGTTACCACATGTGGCACCACATCAGCAAAGATGGCAGAGACCTAGATTTATACCTAGACCTAGAAGCAGGTACCACTCATGGAGATGTCACCACTGTGGAAGAAAGGGGCACATAAGGCCTTACTGCTACAAATTGTATGGTTATCCAAGTGAAGTTCCTCAAGAGTCTGATCCATCCATTACTAAAACAAGGATGAAATGGAAGCAAAAAGATGATGCAATCAATACCAAGGAGTATACAGCTGAAAGCAGTGGGAAAAGTTTGATTGCCCATACGTCTCTCAGAGCCTCATCAAAAGAAGATTGGTACTTTGATAGTGGTTGTTCTAGACACATGACTGGTGTTGAAAAATATTTAAAGGAAGTAAAATCCTATGCCACAAGTTTTGTGACATTTGGAGATGGAGCAAAGGGGGAAATCAAAGGTATTGGAAGACTGATTGACCATGGTCTACCAAAACTTGAAAATGTTCTCCTTGTAAAAGGACTAACTGCCAATCTAATCAGTATAAGCCAACTATGTGATCAAGGCATGAAAGTCAACTTTACAAAAAATGAATGTCTGGTCAGCAATAATGAAGGAGACATCCTTATGAGGGGTGTTAGATCAAAAGACAACTGCTACTTGTGGATCCCTCTTGAAGAAGCTAATGTATCTACATGTCTCTTAACTAAAAATGAAGAGGTTAAGCCGTGGCATCAAAAATTAGGGCACCTTAACCTGAAGAGCATGAAGAGAGTCATATCAGAAGAAGCTGTCAGAGGACTACCAAGCCTACAGATACAGGAAGGCAATATCTGTGGTGAATGTCAGATTGGGAAGCAAACCAAAGTGTCGCACCAAAAGTTGCAACACTTGTCCACCTCTAGAGTTCTTGAGTTATTACATATGGATCTGATGGGGCCCATACAAGTTGAGAGTCTTGGAGGTAAGAAATATGTTCTAGTTATTGTTGATGACTTCTCTAGATATACTTGGGTAAATTTCATTAGGGAAAAATCTGAGACTTTTGAAGAATTCAAAAATCTTTGTTTACAACTTCAAAAAGAGAAAGACTGTGGTATTGTAAGAATCAGAAGTGACCATGGTAAGGAGTTTGAAAACTCTAAATTTGCTGATTTTTGTGCTGCTGAAGGAATAACTCATGAATTTTCTTCACCAATTACACCTCAACAAAATGGTGTGGTTGAAAGAAAGAATAGAACCTTACAGGAATCTGCTAGAGTAATGTTGCATGCCAAAAATGTTCCTTACAAGTTCTGGGCTGAAGCCATGAATACAGCATGTTACATTCACAATAGAGTAACATTAAGAAAAGGTACTGCTACAACACTGTATGAACTATGGAAGAATAGGAAGCCTACTGTGAAATATTTCCATGTGTTTGGATCAAAATGTTATATTTTGGCAGATAGAGAACCTAGAAGAAAATTAGACCCCAAAAGTGATGAGGGGATATTTTTAGGTTACTCAACCAACAGCAGAGCGTACAGAGTTTTTAACTCCAGAACTAGAACCATGATGGAATCAATTAATGTTGTTGTTGATGATAGTGATACAATAAGTGCAGAGCCAGCTGAAGAGACAGATGTCATAACACCTGTCCCAACACTAGATGATGATCAAACTGAACCTGAACCTGATCAACATTCTGAGTCTACTACAGAGGCTCCTAGACCAAACAAGGGACCATCTACTAGAACACAAAAGAATCATCCTCTGGAACTTGTCATTGGAAATCCAAATCAAGGAATTGCAACAAGAAGGTCAAAAGAAGCAATCTCCAACTCATGCTTCATATCCAAGATTGAACCAAAGAATGTTAAAGAAGCTTTGACTGATGAATACTGGATCAATGCTATGCAGGATGAACTAACTCAGTTCAAAAGAAGTGAGGTATGAGATCTAGTACCTAGACCAGATGGTATGAATGTTATTGGTACAAAGTGGGTGTACAAGAACAAAACTGATGAAAATGGTGATATTACTAGAAATAAAGCCAGACTTGTAGCACAAGGATACACCCAGATAGAAGGAGTAGATTTTGATGAGACTTTCGCTCCAGTCGCTCGTTTGGAGTCCATAAGATTACTCTTGGCTGTGGCATGCATTTTAAAATTCAAGCTATATCAAATGGATGTAAAAAGTGCATTCCTAAATGGCTATCTAAATGAAGAGGTATATGTTGAACAACCAAAAGGGTTTGTAGATCCAAGCTTTCCTAACCATGTTTACAAACTAAAGAAAGCACTCTATGGATTGAAACAAGCCCCTAGAGCATGGTATGAAAGACTGACTGAATTCCTTGTCAGCCATGGATACAAGAAGGGTGGTAATGATAAAACCCTGTTTGTAAGAGAAGAGAAAGGGAAGCTAATGATAGCTCAGATATATGTGGATGATATTGTATTTGGTGGAATGTCGCGACAAATGGTGGAACATTTTGTGCATCAAATGCAATCTGAATTTGAAATGAGTCTTGTAGGTGAGCTAACTTATTTCTTAGGTCTTCAGGTCAAACAAATGGAAGACACCATATTTATCTCTCAAGAAAAATATGCAAGAAACATTGTGAAGAAATTTGGAATGGAAGGTGGTAGTCACAAAAGGACACCTGCACCTACACACTTGAAGCTTACCAAAGATGAGAAAGGGATTGATGTGGATCAAAGTCTCTACAGAAGTATGATTGGGAGCTTGCTGTATCTCACAGCTAGCAGGCCTGATATCATGTTTGCAGTAGGTGTTTGTGCTAGATACCAATCTGAACCCAAGATGAGTCATCTGACTCAAGTAAAGAGAATCTTCAAATATGTCAATGGAACATGTGGCTATGGAATTTTATACTCTCATGGTAATGATTCTACCTTAATTGGATATTGTGATGCAGATTGGGCTGGAAGTGCTGATGATAGAAAGAGCACCTCTGGTGCATGTTTCTTCTTGGGAAACAATCTAGTATCTTGGTTTAGTAAGAAGCAGAATAGTGTGTCTCTATCAACAGCTGAGGCAGAATATATAGCAGCTGGGAGTAGTTGCTCTCAATTGTTATGGATGAGACAAATGTTGAAGGAGTATAGTGTTGAGCAAGATGTCATGACACTTTACTGTGATAATCTGAGTGCTATCAATATCTCTAAGAATCCTATTCAGCATAGTAGGACTAAGCACATTGATATACGTCATCATTTTATAAGGGAGCTTGTAGAAGAAAAAATTGTTACACTTGAGCACATTGCATCTGAAGAACAATTAGCAGACATTTTTACTAAAGCTTTGGACGCAAGTCAATTTGAAAAATTGAGGGGCAAATTAGGAATTTGCCTTTTTGAAAATCAATAGCAGTTACTGCATGAAGAGCGTGCAGCAGTTAATTTCTCTCTCCCACTTTTGGTGCACGCTAACTTAAGGGAGTTATTATTGGTTTTTCAAAACCAACCTATCTTCACGCAAACTTCTCATCTTCTTTTCTCTCTCACGCAAATCAACTCAACTTCCACTTTGTATTTTCTCAGAGAACGTTCAACTTCCATCTTCTTCAATCACAAAATTCACCTCATTTCACTCACTATGTCTGACTCTGCAAAATCCTCACCAACGAAGACAGATGCTGTTCCATCGCTACAAAGAGTGGTGATCGATGCTGTTCCTCTCAACACCATACCTTCCATAAGCCCAACTATGAGGAGAAAATCAGTTGCAAAGAAGGAAAAATCATCACGAACAAGTACAAATCCTTCATCTCCTTCCGCGACAATTAAAGCTTCAAAACGTAAAAGCAAGAAGGTTAAAGGTGAATCGAGTAAAGCGTTTACAATGTCTGAGCTTCACACTGATCCACTTCCTTCAAGTGGTGCTGCAACACATGTCGCTAGTGCTACAGTTGAGAATGTTGATGCATCTGGTAAGATTTCTGTTAATTTAGGTTTTAATACACCAAAATCTGATAAAACCCTAGGTGTAGAGACCCCTGATATATCTGGAAATTTGGGGAAAAGTGTTCCTAACTCCCCTGCTGCTGTTGATGATAATATTGGTGCTTCTACTGAGACCAATAATGATGTTGCTAATGAGTCCATTAAGAAAACTGCTCCTGAGACTCATGTTGTGCCAAGTGTTGCAACACATGGCGCTACGCCAAATGTGGTGCCAGATGTTACCACATCTTTGGCACAAGAAAACCTTGTGGACTATTCTGAGTCTGATGAGAGTCCCCCACCTAAGGCTATTGATAAAGAAACTGTTCCTGATAAAGTTGTGAATGAAACTCCTGAGGTTATAATTGTTAATGAAAATGAAACTACTGTTAGTGATAAGGCTGCTCCTACAAATTCTAAGGCTAGTGTGGCTAGAAGGACTTGAAGTAGGGCTGGAAAAGGGGTAGAGACTGCTAATACACCTGTCCAAACACCCCAACCTTCTAGGGCTGGAAAAGATACTGGTAAAAAGCCTCTTTATGGACCTCCAAAACCTGTAAGTAAGGTAATACCTAGAACAGAAACTAGGAAAAGGAAAGCTCCACCAACTAGTGATTCTGATTTTGAGCCAGAGACAGATGTTGCTGCATCTGGCAGCACATCTAGGAAGAGTATAGGAAGGAAGAAGGTTCCTCAAACTGTTCCCTATGCTCCTTTGGATAATGTCTCATTTCATCTGGAGAATGGGTCTGCAAGATGGAAGTATGTGTATCACAGGAGGCTGGCCCTGGAAAGAAATTTGAAAGCTGATATTCTTGAATGTGCTAGTGTTGTTGAAACTCTTGAGTATGCAGGATTAATGAAAACTGTGGTTGGGTTGGACAAGTGCTATGACAGGCTTGTCAAAGAATTTTTGATTAATGTGGCTGCAAACTGTAATGATCCAGCAAGTCCTGAATACAGGCAGGTATTTGTTCGTGGGAAGTGTGTTCAATTCTCACCAACTGTGATCAACCAATATTTGCAAAGGGATTCTGAAGAAGTGGCTCCTCTGAAAGTCACAGACAATGAGGTCTGCAAGGTCCTCACAGGTGGCAGGATCAAGGTATGGCCTAGCAAGGCAAAATTGGCTGCAACTTCTCTCTCTCCATTTTATGCTGTTCTGAATAGGATTGCTGCACATAATTGGGTGCCTACAACCCACTCAGGTGATGTGGCCAGAGGGTTGGGAAAGTTTATCTATGCTGTGGGTACCAAGACCAAATTTGATTATGGATCTTATTTCTTTCAAGAAACTTTAAGCCATGCTTTGACCTATGCTGTTGAGAAGCCAGTTGCTCTCCCCACTCTGCTATGCAATATCATTCTTGAGCAACACCCAGATATACTAAGAAGTACTGATGTTCCTTGTAAAAGGAAAGGGGTGTTGGTGATTGAGCAGAGGCTGCTGGATGGGACAAATATTGCCGCCGGTGTTGGCACATCTGTCCAGGCTGGAGCACTTTCAAGAAAGCAGATGATTGCTGATCTTACTGAGACAAGCAGAGCCCTTGAGGCAAGAAAATTGAAAATTGATCGTGTGATTGAGGCACTGAAGGCTGAGGAGATTGCTGAGACTGTTGAGGGTGAGCCTAATGAACAAGAAGGAGAAGGAACTAGTGGCTCTGAGGATGGCTCTGAGGATATGATGGAGGACTCTGATGAAAGTTCATCCATATGATTTCTGATGTTTTTCTTATGATTTTCCTGATGTACTTTTGGTGTTTCTTTGTTGTTACTTTTATGGGCAAGGCCCTGAATTTCTTGCACCTGTGTGTGCTCTATGGTCTGTAATAACTACACCCTGACACTTCTATTGTCTATTACACTATGATTTCCTATGCATGTGTTTGTCTAAATTGTGGCTAAAAAGGGGGAGTAGTGTGTGTAGTGTGTGTGTGTGACAAGTGTGTGGACAGATGTTCCCACATCTGGTGACTGTTTTTGTGCTAGTGTTCGTATGCTCGTATTGAGGGGGAGTGTGAGTAATATGCATGTACTGAGGGGGTGTAGTGAATATTCTTTCTCTATCTGATGAGTGTATGCATGAATTCAGGGGGAGTGTGAGTGATATTATCTCTTGATCGCCTGAATGTATTTGATGACAAATGTTGTGCCAAGTGTTATGGCACCTGACTATTGAGTCCACTATCCACTATGACTGAGAATTTATTTTTCTCAGATGTCTTATGGGAATTTATTTTTCCTGTTGTTCTTATGATGAATGGATACGCGCTTACACTATTAGGAGTTTATTTCTCCTACTTCTTAGCATCTACTATGGGAGTTTATTTCTCCCTTGTGTTGTTCCATGAGGCTAGTTGTTTTTATTCCGCTGTTGCATTGCCTCTGATACTACTTAACTCTTCTGGAAGTAGTTTTTATTGTGTGTTACTTTCTTTCCTAGTTGTGTGTTCATGTTGACTCGAAGGAAAGGTAATACTGTATCTCTCTATATACTGGTCTAATATTGTTTTAGCCAAAATTTGCCAAAGGGGGAGATTGTTGGGTTTTTGTATATTGGCTACATTTTGCAAAAACATATTTTAGCCAAGTGTTGAGACAAATGTGCTGACCCCAAGAGTTGTGACAAATGTTGGGACACTTTGGAACAACACCTGACTCTGTATCGTGCGCGCCAGCTAGCGGGTTTAAAATTCTACTCAATCTTTTGAAGATCTGTTTGAAGAATTGTTTCAAGGTTTCTTACAGAGGAAGGCGCACGTGTTTAATCACTACTACAAAAAAGAGTTTTAATAGCACCCATTTAATAGCGCTTATTGAAAAAGCGCTATTAAAACATAAGCCGGAACCATTATTATAGCGCTTTTAGAAAAAACGCTGTTAAAGCCTCAAACCAAAGTACACTATAATAGCACTTTGTTAAAAACCGCTATTAAAGCCATAAACGCACAGCTTTATAATAGCGCTTCTGAAAAAAGTGCTATTAAAGTTTATACCCTATAATAGCGCATTTTACGTAACCGCTATAGTAGATGAAATTGATAAATAAAAAATTGTCGTGTGTGGGTCTCGAACCCTTGACCCCTTGGTTGCTAATAATGATATAATATATTTATTTTTTGACAAAATATAATATATTAATTAAATAATTAAATAATAATAATAATTTTAAAAAAAAACTGAGATCTATCAAATTTTCAAAGCTCCCAATCTCAATCCCACGATCTTCAAACCACTTCCAGCAAACATTGAACTCAAACCCTAGAAACAAAATCAATCTTCTTCTAGCTTCAAACCTAAAGGAATCGAACTTCGATAAAATTCGTTCCTCTGTAATCAAACTCAGAGCAATCGAAACTCAAAGATGTTGTTTTCCAAGAGCAATCGTTTCCCATTAATCGTTGGTCTTCTCCAATCACACTCGTCAATCCTAATATCCAAGAACCTAGAAACCACCGTGAACCCTATCCCATAATCCATAAATTATCTTCTATCCAAGAACCTCAATCCAATAACCCACCGATTTAACTGTCGGAAGTCGTACTCGTTCATCCCCGTGCTCTTACAACTCAAACTGCCATCATTAAGGTATGCTTAGGATAAGTTACAGTATATGTGGGATATAACTCAAACTGCCAGCAGCCAACTCTGGTTTATATCTTAATGTGTGTATAGTGCAGGTTGGAAATGTCTGGTAATTGCTCATGTTACTCTGAGTGTTGTAATTGCTACATGGGTAATAGTCTGTGCTTCAGTTGGAACATATTCATCTCTAATTTGTGTAGGTGCAGATGAGCTGACTTGACACCTTTATATCAGCATTTAAGTTTAGAATTTTTTTTTCACAATCTTTAATAGTATGTTCCCCTGTATTTTTTTCACTTGTTGGTAGAGTTTAGAATTGTTGGTTCAGTGTGTGTGTTTTGTGTGTGATTGTTCATTATTTTTGTGGATCCTAGTATTATACTTAGTTTCTTATTCATGGATTTTACAATCTTTTCGATTTCGTGTTAATTATACCAAGTGATTACTGCAAACTTATAAAAGGTATTATTTGGAGAAGGTAATTTTGATGGATAAGATAGAAACTTGTGACAATAGGCTGAGACCACACCCTTTGAGTTCCCAATCACATCTAGCCCCTCGTTGCAAAAATAATGATAAATAGTTAACTATATGACTTGGTGTTACTTAAAATTTAGAGTAAAACTAAAATATCTTAGCTAAGTTTTTGTTTTTTGGTAAGCAACTGATAATGATGGGTTTAAATTTCTGGCCGTCCTTGAATTTTGCACTGTTCAGTAGTAAAAGGGAATTTGTGATTTATCGAAGCTGTTTCCCATTCTTTTGTGTGGTAGAAGCAAAAATATTGTTATATGTCCTATACTTGTCTCATAGACAAAATGAAGTGTGAGAAAGATGAAAGTGTGAGTGTGACAGAAGAGAGAGTGGAAAACATATATCTTTAATTTCCAATTTGGCACACTATAAGGTTTTGTATTCATGGTTGAGATGTTATGAACTGATTTTTCCTACAAATCTAATTTGGTAATTAGTAAGTAGAGCCATGTAAATGATTTCAAGATAGTTTTGCAGGTTTTTCTTTCATAGGTGTGGTTTTGTGCATTCATTTTTCAATATGGTACATAACTTATCAACACTGCACATCAAGAGTACTACTAGTACAACTATGTGAGGTGACTCATTATACATAATCTCAAGGTAATTTCAATTTTTCTCTGTAATTTAATTTATTTATTTTGTTGACAAACTGTAATTTAATTTTTAAGATTCAACTTTTTGGGTTTTTTTTTGTTTTGTTTTTTGTAATGGGTTTGTGTAGGAAGAGGGTTTATTGAAGGACCTCAATTCACAAGAAGGTGACAATGAAGATGTAAAGAGTTACGGTCAGACTTTATAATATGCAGATATTTATAATTATAAGTTATCATTAAGGGTTAATTTGTTTGGCAGGGTAGAGGGTAGGATTGAATTTTTCTGCTTTAGGCTGCTCATACATATTAGAGCATAACTTTGGCTTAATTTAATTTATTTGAGATCATTTGGCAAATGTAAAGTACTTTTCTAAAATCTTTTTTGGGAGTTCGAGATTCATTGAGTTTCTCACTTAGAGATGTTTCTGACATTATTTATTGATCACACTTTAATCAGAACATATGGATTATTCATCGCTTGTACTTTGTTTATTTGATATTTTAGGTGTTGGGGACTTTCATCACTGAATGGGGTGAGGGAAAGGCTAACTGTGATATACTGCTTTCAACAAAGGAGTCTGCACGAATGTATGCAGAATGTCTGCCAGAGCTTGCTGTTCATTTAGGCTTCGATGGGTGGCTAGTATATATTTCATCATCTCTCTGTGCATTTTTGCTGCAAGTTTTTTATTTTTATTTTGTTGTAATGTCCTATATTGTTTATGAGATTTGCAACTAGTTTTTTGATCAATATATGTTTTGGCCATTTAGTCTTTTATAATTCTAGTGTTATAGTCCGGTCCATATGTAGTCTTTCTTTGTATATGTTTTGGCCACTTAGTTTTATGTGATTCTAGTGTCAATGTTAGTGACTGGATTGTGTTGTAACAAATGGATTGTGACTAGCTATGTATTTGATTATGATTAATGAAAATCAAAGGTATTTATTTTTTAAATTCCAGAGAATGTCGAAAGCAAAAAAAATAAAAAATGATGACATACGATAGCGCTTTTTGCACATGCGCTATTAAAGGTTTACCCAGATTAGTTTTAAAAAAAGGACATATAATAGCGCATTTGTGACACGGGCGCTATTAAATATGTACCTATGACAACGTTTATAGAACAAAGCGCTATTAAAGCTCCGTTTCAAAAGATATCATGGGCAGTGTTAAACAGCATACTATAGCGCATTTTACTAAAAGCGCTGTTAAAAATGCACATTTGATAGCATTTTAAAACGCTATTGTAAGCATCCAGACTTATAATAGCGGTATCAGTAATAGCGTTTTAAAATGCTATTAAAAGTCAAAACAAGTGCTATTAAAGGGGCCTTTTTGTAGTAGTGAATGTGTTTCATGAGGCAGCCAAACCCTAGTTTTATTTTCCAAAGGAATTATATTTTTGGAAAATATATTTTTGCGGTTCAAAAATATAACTATTATTTTCAAAAATATATCACAGCTGCCGCAATTCTAGAAGCCCTAATTTTGTCTTGAAGCCCAAGTCGTTCTACTAGTACTATAAATATGAAGGCAAGCATATGGTTTCAAGTATCTAAAATCGTGTTCTTACAAAGCGTGTGTTTTAGGGATTTTAGAGTGTTAATTGTGAGCCTTTCTTGTGTCTTACTGATGCAAGCTTAGGACCTGAGTTTATTGAGTTGTAAGTGTGAACTTCTCCTAAGCTTTTAAGTACGGAGATTGTTCTATTGTGTTGTGTGGTTTACTCGCAAGCTTTTAAGCAAGAGTGAATCCTAGTTTCTTAGGAGTGTGTCTCCACCTGTTGTGATTGTGGAATTGAATAGCAACGCTGGATTCAATTCCTGGATAGTGGACTTCATTCCTGGATTGGTATCCCCCAGAGTAGGCTTTAGGCTGAACTGGGTTAACAACTCTTGTGTGTTATTTACTTTACTGTTTGTTTTGTTTTATGTTATTTGCTCTGTTTATAGACAAGTGTTGGCGCACCGGTAACAACATCTGTCTACAACAGACAAGTGTTGATACACCTTGAGCAACACCTGTTCACTGTGTGCCAGGAATTTCAGATATGATGATAAGCCGATGTACAATTTAGTGGTTTATAAGGTTTCAAGACATGCATTGGGTTACATTCATGAAGAAGCCAAGAGGGTTGAGGAAGTTGGCATGGATAGCAAAAAGTGTGGTTGTGTGTTACAACGCACCCATGGATTGTCGTGTGCTTGTGTGCTTGCTAAAAAGATTCGCCACAACTGACCTATTAGGCTGGATGAGATTAACAACCATTGGAAGAAGTTGGTTTTCAATGACCGGGAGGACGTTGAACAACAAGTTGATGACTATTCTTGCTTGGCGGAGTGGAACGCTATTCAGGTTCGTCTAAAACTAATAAAATTATCAATAAGTATTTATATAATGTGTTACAATGATAATTACTTATAATTGTTTTTCTTGCTTTTTTTTTGTTTAGGAGCGTTTGAGAACAGTCGATGTCCCCATGAAAGCACAAATTAGAGAACAGCTGCGACAAATTGCATTCCCACACTCTACGTCGTTGAAACCTCCGGTTGTGGTTGGAAAGAATAAAGGTGTAAAAAGAAAGGGTGCTTACGAGGAAAGTTCGATGACTCGGTCTCCTTCCTATTGGGAGCATGTGGAGGTGCAATTTCCGCCTAGCCAATCATCACAAGCAACATCATCGTCTTCTAAACAAAAGGGTGCACGTACCGGTGAAGTTAATCCAATCGAAGATCGACATATTCCATTTCTTGATGCAATGCCATTGTTCATGCATTCGCATATTGAGGATATAGTTGATGTCGATGGTGATGGCTTTTGCGGATTTCGTGTTATTGCTTTGGATACTCGCAACAATCAAGCTGATTATGAGCTAATTAGACTAACCTTGCAAAAGGAGCTAGGTAAGCACAAAGACGAATATTTGACGATATTTGGTTCTATGGAGCGTTATCAATATCTATATGACGCTTTCTTTCCACCAACGAGAAGGTCTAGTCGGCGCATGGCACCTAGAGAAAAGTGGTTAACGTTTCCAGACATGGGCCACATCATTGCCTCCTGCTTCAACAAGGTAGTAGTGTTGTTGACTAAGAGTGAAAGGTCTGGAGCTAGTGAAACTTTTTTTCCATTGCGAGACACTCCTCCACAAGACCCGGATTCTAAGATTTTATGTATCGGAGGGGTTCCAGATCATTTTGTCTATGTTAAGTTGAAGCAACATTGTCCATTACCTCCGACCTGTAAGACGTGGACTAAATATTGTACGCAGGAAGCTTCTTCGTGGCAGACTAGTTTCGTGGATAGACAAGCGGATTTCGTGGCATTGATGGATAATGAAAAAGGCGATGTTGTTCCGAAACGTAATCTTCAAAAGGGAGACTCTAAAGAATGTCCAATTGATTGCTTGTAGTTTATGTTATTTAACTTAATTCATGTTTTTTGATTTAGCGCGATTGCGGCGTAGAATGTCACTTTAGGATGTCATTCTAGACTCATTTTGTAAGTGAACACATTTTGAACACATTTTGTAAAGTAAGTGAACATTGGACATGATTTTATGGAATTGTGTATGTTAAACTTTAATTTGTACTATTCGATGTTGGATTTGATTGTCGAAATATTTATTTGTATCGGTGTACGTCTGATTTTGATGATTATAAATGTGGCTTAGTATGGTTAAAAGTCCCAGTACTTCGGAAAACGTTTTCCGAACAAATTACAAACTTCAAAAAATTCAGTTTCTGCGTTCCGAATTATTCTGTTTTACGAAATGCAGATTTTCTTCCTCCTAATTATAGTTATATTTAACGGTCGATATCGCACCGATAATCTTAACGGTCGAGATTTCACCGACACTTTTAACGGTCGAGATCGCACCGACACTTTTAACGGTCGAGATCGCACCGACGCTTTTAACCAAGGTCTAATATAAATATGTCTATGCATATTCAGTTCTAAAAAATACATGTTTACAAAATGAATGTTTCAACTCGTCCAATTCATAATTCTGTACCAAAAGCGCATCAGTTTTCTGTCAAGTTTCGCGGCAACGACGAGCCGTTTTACATTGAATTGAATAACACTTTAACAACTCTCCGCTCTCTCAAACGCAGGATTGAAGTCATGTATCACTATAAATATGCAAGGCAGATCAAAATCGATAAACTAGCGAATTCATAGTCGTACATCGATCTGGCATCTGACCATGTTGGAGGATACGATGATGCACCACGGAAATACGAGTGGCATGAGTTGAAAAATGATGAAGATGTGGAAGAAATGTTCAACTGCATAGAGATTGATCCAAAATTTCCCCGTTTGTATGCTACATTAATAGTTGCAAAATGATGCACATTCCGTTTAAAATGTTTTATTTGTATAAGTTTATTTCTATTGTCTAAGTTTATTTCCTTAATGTATTGTCGTTTAGTTTTAATGTATTCGCGTTTACATATAGTCAATATCGTATGGTTTTTGATGTATCGTAATGTGTTAAATAATAAATGTTCGAGATTAAATTTTGTCGGTGTAGTTTAGAGATGAATATTTTGGAAGTAGTAAAAATTACCGCAATTAGTAAAAATTATCGAACACGAACATTTTCACACCTTTGGTTCCTTTGCTTCTTCTTTTAGTTTTATAAGTCCCAGTATTTCGGAAACTATTTTCCGAACAAATGTGTTAACCGTTCGGAACGCAGAAACCTTTTTTTTGAAACGCTAAATTTCGGAAAACGTTTTCCGAATTCTGGGTACACATGATCAGAACATTCTGACTTATATTATAACCAAGTTATGTTATATAACTTAATTCAAAAACCTGTAAAACTTTAATAATCCATCCAAAAATCAGACATAAATTGTGATACACAGTTTTATACACAAAACACGATACAAACGAAATTATATATATCAAAGTTAGATGTCCCAAACATATTACAATCCAATCAAAGTGACTTAACACATTACAAAATTGAAAAGTAAACAAATGAAAATTCAAATACACACAAGCTAGCTATCAATGAGTGTTAAAGCGTCTTGCAGCATCATGTGGGTCAAATCTTCCTCTACCCGGTGGTCTGCGCCTTGATCGGTACAAAAATGCTGGTTCGACAAACCCAAGCACTCGGTTCACAGTTTCATAAATCGGAGTTCCTGGCAGTGCCTCATTTGCTTCAAGTGAGCGTCGTAGCTCGGTTCTAACATTGCGGCATATATCCAAAGTATCAGGAACTGACTGCGATTCTTGTTCCTCTATCAGCACCTCTAAGTTTGCTGGTCTAGGTGGTGGTTCCGGGGCAGCGATCAGACGCATAATCGGATGGGAGACTTTGTAGAACCATGATATATAGCCAGGTACATGATCTCATGCTCTCGCAACAGTCGGTCCTCTCATTTCTTCGTCAATCATTCTCATCTCAACCTCTTCCATAAACACTCGATCAATCTGCAACAAACTCATCCCAGCTGGGGCAGCCGCAGCAGGGTCTCTTGGAATGCCTTGAACATGACCAAATTGTCGCAGCACACGTTCAGGTAAATGTTTTGCCTTCAATGACCCGCTCCTCAACCAACCAGAAAACCAGCAAACATCAATCAACGGTCTCACATGGCGGTGGCCATCGTATGGACAAAATTCAAAATCAGAAATCTGCATGTTATCCAAAAATTGCCTATACAGGACAGGATGTTGGAACAAAATCGATTTAAAAATGTTAGCCCCTAAATCTATAAAGGTTTTGATGATAACAAAGTATTAATAAACAATTGGAAGGACTAAAAATTTATTTTAAGTGTGCAGATATAAGTATCAGATAAGCTCTGAGTGAAGCTCAGAGGATGTGAATTCAGAAGTTCACAAGCGCTCATAAGATGTTGGACTTCAGAAGCTACAACCTTCAGAGGATGAAGACTTCAGAACTTCTTGAGTGACTAAAGCCTCATCAACCTCTGAAGATCTTTTTGATATTTGTGAAGATTCCCTTTGCAAGTCAACTCTTCTACCAATGAAGAAAAGGACCTTTCAAGCCTGATCAGTTCAGCTACTCTCGTTTTGTCTGTCCTCACTTGAGAACGTGGGTTTTCAGTTTTGTTAGCTGAATAAGGAAAGTCCACTCTGCAGTAGTCAAAGTATCTGAAACTCTTACTCAGTTTAGATACAAACAAACTGCATCAAGACAGACTGCTTGAAGACAAAAGATTATCAACTCCAACGGTTCTTTTTACAACGACTCTTTTCTAGTGGTATATATACTAGAAGAATCAGCTACAACCAAAAATACAATTATCAAGGATTAAACGTGCGCTGAACAAACTCTGAATTCTGTGTATACAAGCTCTGAACCTCTTATCAAGTGTTTTTGCACTTTAGTCAAATACTCTGTACTATTTGTATTTGCTCTCTTTAGGTTCATCTAAGAGCATTTGTATATTTTCATTTACTTTACTATTACTTGAGGAAACTTAAGCTTGTGTGCTTAAGTGTGAAGTCTTAAGCTTGTGTGCTTGAGCATTGTTGAGAAGTCTCTTGCTTGTGTGCTTGAGCAGGTGTAATCTTGTGTGATTATAGTGAAATCCCTTGGAAGTGCAAGGGGACTGGACTACTCTCGTTTTGTGAGAGGAACCAGTATAAATTGCTTGTGTGATCTCTCTCTCTCTTAACTTGTTTATTGTGTTATTTATCCGCTGCCGTTGTAGTTAAGTTAAGAACTTGAAAAAGTTTTAAACTTGACTAAAACACAATTCAACCCCCCCTTCTTGTGTTTTCACACCTTCAATTGGTATCTAGAGCTCTGGTCTGTTACTTTCACTTAACAGTGAGACAGTAAAGATCTTGTGAGAACACTATGTCTGGAGGAGACGATAGTAGCACTAGAACAACCGGTGAAGCCGGTGAGGCCAGTGGTGCTGGTGGTGGTCCTAGAAATGCTTTTGGCTTTGACTACTTAAGTAATGAATCACATGAACATAGTGGCAATAGGAAAGCCCCTATATTCAATGGTGATGCATCATTATTTGAGTGGTGGAAGGAAAGACTGTATAGCAATATTACTGCTATTGATCATGAGTTGTGGGATTTGGTTGAGCTGGGAGTAACTTTTGAAAACTTAAATGAACATGGAAGGTTGTCCATTGAGCATAGAAAGTTACTCACACCAGCTAACTTAAAAACCTACACTAAGCATCATAGAGTAAAAGACATTGTTGTTGGTGCTATTAGACATGAGGATTATGTCAGAATAGAGAACAAGTCTACTGCTAAATCTATCTTTGATTCTATGTGTGCTACCTATGATGGTAATGAAAAGGTTAAAGAGGCTAAAGCTAGTCTTTTGATAAGGCAATATGAACTATTCACTATGCAACAAGATGAAAACATTGAGACTATGTTTACAAGGTTTCAAATCCTTGTATCTGGTCTTAAAGCTCTTAAGAGAAGTTATTCCACCTATGACCATGTTCAGAAGATTCTGAGAAGTCTTCCTATTGCTTGGAGACCCAAGGTCACTGCAATAGAGGAAGCTCAAAATCTCAAGACTCTGAGTCTTGAAGCTCTGATAAGCAATCTCAGAAGCCATGAGATGGTTCTGGATGCTGACTCAGAAACTAAGAAGAAGTCCAAGTCAGTGGCTTTACAGTCAACTAGGACTACTTCTAAGGCTCTTAAGACTCAGCTTCTTGATATTGAAGAAGAATCTTCTGCTGATGGTCAAGAGGATGAGATAAATGAGGATGAGTTTGCTTTATTCACCAAGTTTCAGCAATGGAACAGATTTAACAAAAGAAATTTCAGAGGTAACAGCTCCAGAAATTTTGTCAGCAAAAAAGGATGATCAGAAGAACTGCTTCAACTGTAAGAAGCCAGGACACTTTATTGCTGATTGTCCAGAAATGTCTACTAAAGACAAAAGCAAAAGATATAGCTCAAAGAAGCAACAATTCAAGAGTAAATTGAGAAAGAGTCTGATGGCTACCTTTGAAGAGCTATCATCTGAGGAAGAAGTTGAGGAAGAAGAAGAGGCAAATCTAGCCCTGATGGCTTCAACTGACTCAGATGCAGACTCAGACGATGAATCAGAATCAGATTCAGAAGTAACTGATGAGGTATTTTCTGACTGCTCTAAATCTCAACTTATAACTGCACTTAACAAGGTCATTGAGAAACATCTCAGAGTGTTAAGTAAACAAAAAGTTTTACAAGAAAAGCTTAACACTCTGACTGAACAAGCAGAACGTTTTCAAGGTCTATATCAAGAAACTCTGAATAGAGTAAATGACTTTGAAAAGGGTTGTGCTGTTTGTCACAAACCTATTGATGAGCAGGAAATAGCTCTTCAACAGTTTGTGCATCTCAACCTTGGGAAGAGCAAAGCTGCTAATAGAATTTATAATGTTTTGAGACATAGAGGAGAAGGACTTGGCTATGAATATGGTAGAACATATTCAAAGCTGAAGACCTTTGCCAAAAAGGTTGGAAAATCTTGGGTTTATTATGTTGTTCCACCAAGTGAAGAGGGAAATAATCCTGGTATTGTTGAAAATGACAATGATGATCTGAGTGATTTAGAAGCTGACAGCTCAGAGGAACCTAGTTCCTCAGGATCTGGAAAGAAAAGTTCAGAAGATAGAAGTTGTTCAGAACCTGAGAACATCAGTTCAGAAGTTCTGAAAGCTTCAACATCTGAGACTTCAAATTCTGGATCCAAAGGAACTTCAGTACCTGAAGCTAGTCAATCTAAAAGATCAGAAGTTTTTAAAAGAAAAAATTCAAACTCCAAATCTCAGATGAAGTACAAGACTCAGATTATTTATGATTCTAGAGTCAGTAGATATAATCAATCAGAACATGGGATTGATGATAAATACAAACCCTGGAATCATAAACAATCCAAATCTTGGAACAAAAACAGATTTCAAACAAAGAAAAGATTTCAAAAAGGTTATTATTCCAAACCAAGATCTTTCTCTAACACTAGACAACATAGTAAGCATGTGTGGACTAACAAGCGTGGACCCAGAAGATGGGTACCAAAAGCTGAAATAATGTATCATTCAGATTTACCAACTAGGAAAGGATATGTCCTACCTAAAGTATGGAAACAAGTCCTATGCAAAGGAAGAAGGGCTTATGTCCTAGACAAATGGTTGACAATTTCTCAAGTTAACAATCAGAACTTGAAAAATGAAGAGGAAGAATACTGGGATGACTTTATCATTAACCTTGATGAAGAGTTCTATCGTAATGATTAAAGTTGTTTCTCATACAGCCTGCCACTCAAAGAAGTATCATGAATCATTCATGGTATCTGGATAGTGGATGTTCAAGGCATATGACTGGTGACAAACAACTATTTTCTAAGCTGACTATGAAAGAAGGAGGATCTGTTGGCTTTGGAGGTAATCAAAAAGGAAAGATAATAGGTACAGGTACAGTAGGTAATTCTTCCCTATCTATTAATGATGTTTGGTTAGTTGATGAACTTAAGCATAATCTATTGAGCATAAGTCAATTTTGCGACAATGGTTATGTAGTCATTTTTAATAAGGAATCATGTACTGTAACCAAACAATCTGATAATTCCATTATATTCAAAGGTCTTAGAAAGAACAATGTTTATAAAATTAATCTTTCTGATTTGAATGAACAAAAAGTGATGTGTCTTTTGACTTTGAGTGAAGAAAAATGGGTCTGGCATAAGAGGTTAGGCCATGCTAACTGGAGATTAATCTCTAAGCTTAGCAAGCTTGACCTTGTCAGAGGTTTACCAAAAATCAAATATCACTCAAACACACTTTGTGGTTCTTGTCAAAAAGGAAAAATTACAAAATCTTCTTTTAAACCTAAAAACATTGTTTCTACCTCAAGACCATTGGAACTTCTTCACATTGATCTTTTTGGGCCAGTTCACACTGCCTCTATCAATGGAAAGAAGTATGGATTAGTAATTGTTGATGATTACAGTAGATGGACTTGGGTAAAATTCTTAAGAACAAAAGATGAAGCTTATGATGAGTTTAACATCTTCTGCAAACAAATTCAAAATGAAAAAGGCTACACCATTTTAAAAGTTAGAAGTGATCATGGTGGAGAATTTGAAAATGAACCTTTTGAAAACTTTTGTGAAAAATATGGCATCCTGCATGAATTCTCTTCTCCTAGAACTCCTCAACAAAATGGGGTTGTAGAAAGGAAGAATAGAACTCTGCAAGAAATGGCCAGAACCATGATGCATGAAACTAATGTAGCAAAATTTTTATGGGCAGAAGCTGTAAACACAGCATGTTATGTTCAAAATAGAATCTATATCAGATCTAAATTGAACAAAACTGCTTATGAATTGTTCAAAGGAAGAAAACCTGACATTTCTTATTTTCATTAGTTTGGATGTACATGTTATATCTTAAACAACAAAGTCCATCTAAAGAAATTTGATGCTAGAGGTTATAAGGGTATCTTTATAGGATACTCTGAACGCTCAAAAGCATACAGACTGTATATTTCTGAAACACACACTGTGGAAGAAAGTATGCATGTCAAATTTGATGACAAAGAGCCTGACCAAGTGTCAGAGCTTGTGGAAGGTTTGTCTAGATTTCAGGTATCAGAGGATCAATATTCAGATATTCCAAACTACTCAGAACATCCATTTTCTGAAGAACCTCTGAACATAACAGTTCCTACAGACTCTGAACAACAAAGAGCTGAAGCAACTGCTGAACCTGATGTTGATGAGTCTGAAGATGATGAGCCCCCAAGAAATACCTTCAAATACAAATCATCACATCCAGAGGAACTGATCTTAGGCAACAAGGATAGTCCAAGAAAGACAAGATCTCAACTGAGAAATGAGGAATCTTTAGTTGGTCTTATCTCAATGATGGAACCTTCAAAGATTGATGAAGCTCTGAAGGATGATGCTTGGATTGTAGCAATGCAAGAAGAGCTGAATCAATTTCAAAGGAATGATGTATGGACTCTAGTGCCCAAACCTTCACACAAGAACATTATTGGAACAAAATGGGTATTCAGAAACAAGCTGAATGAACAAGGTGAAGTGGTAAGAAACAAGGCTAGATTGGTTGCACAAGGTTATAGTCAACAAGAGGGGATTGACTATACTGAAACCTTTGCACCAGTTGCTAGACTTGAAGCAATCAGGTTACTTCTATCCTATGCTGTTAATCATGGAATAACCTTGTATCAGATGGATGTTAAAAGTGCCTTCTTAAATGGTTTTATTTCTAAAGAAGTGTATGTTAAGCAACCTCCTGGTTTTGAAGATGTCTCAAACCCAGAACATGTTTTTAAATTAAAGAAATCACTGTATGGTCTGAAACAAGCTCCAAGAGCTTGGTATGATAGACTCAGTAATTTTCTTCTTGAAAAGGGTTTTGAGAAAGGGAAGGTTGACTGCACACTCTTTAGAAAAACAACCAAAGAAGACATTTTAATCATTCAAATTTATGTTGATGATATTATTTTTGGTTCAACTAATGCTTCCTTGTGCAAGAATTTTTCTAAGATAATGCAGGATGAATTTGAAATGAGCATGATGGGAGAATTGAAATTCTTTCTTGGAATTCAAATCAATCAGAAGAAGGAAGGAACTTATGTTCATCAATCAAAATATACCAAGGAACTTCTGAAGAAGTTCAATCTAGATGACTGCAAGATAATGAACACTCCTATGCATTCAACTACCAACATGAGCAAGTCAGATGATGAAGGAAAAGTAGATCAAAAGGTCTACAGAGGTATGATTGGTTCCTTACTCTATCTGACAGCCTCTAGACCAGATATTTTATTCAGTGTATGCTTGTGTGCAAGATTCCAGTCAGATCCTAGAGAATCTCATCTTACTGCTGTAAAGAGAATCTTTAGGTATCTGAAAGGAACAACTAATCTTGGACTTCTCTATAAGAAATCCAATGACTATGTGCTAAATGGATTCTGTGATGCTGACTATGCTGGAGATAAAATTGAAAGAAAATCCACAAGTGGCAATTGTCAATTTGTTGGTGAAAACCTTATCTCCTGGGCTAGTAAGAGACAAACTACTATAGCTTTGTCTACAGCAGAAGCAGAATACATTTCAGCAGCTAAGTGTTGTACACAACTACTCTGGTTAAAATATCAGTTAGAAGATTATCAGGTAAGCAGTAACAATATTCCTTTATATTGTGACAATACTGCAGCCATTCATTTATCTAAAAATCCTATCCTACACTCTAGAGCCAAACATATTGAAATTAAACACCATTTTATCAGAGATTATGTTCAGAGAGGCATTATAGATATTAAGTTTGTTGATACTGAAAATCAATGGGCTGACATATTTACTAAAGCCTTACCTGTTGAAAGATTTGATTTTATAAAGAAACATCTGAACATGTTTTCAATCTCTGAATAAATTTTATTTTTTTTTGGCTTTTAAAGTGTAAGAGGTTATGTATATCAGAACTTTTGATTCAGATCATCTGAAACACAAGCTCTGAAGTACCTAACTCTGATAGAGATTTTTAAATATCTCAGAGGCTCTGAACTATTTAAGTGGGAAACGTTTAGTATTCACTGCTGAACAGTTGTCCATTAAAATAGCAGTTACCGAGTAAAATTCTGCACGTGGTCTACGTGTGTCAGGTAGTGGGTGGTTAATGATGATTTTTGGTATTCAACTTTCTGTCAATTAGCGTAACTTCCCAAATTTGCTATTTTCGTGTTAACTGTGTGCATTTAAATAAAACTTACACAATACACTTGCACACTTCTCACTCTCACAACCTACACTTTCTTTTTCTCTCTAAACCTCCAACAAACTTTCTTTCTCTCTCGTTAGTTTCCAAACCCTACCCTAATCTCCAACAATGGCCGGACCTTTGTCTTCTTCGTCAACTAAGATTCCACCATTTTTGTTCAAGAACCTTCAGATTGTTGGGAACGAGATGGAATTCCCAGAATCTGAACTCACGTTTCTGTCAGAGAAGATAATAGATTTCGACGGCTTGAAAGCTAATGGTTTCGACGTTAAGCCGTACTTTATCACTCAAGGTTGGGATAAGTACTTCGACATGCTTAACGGTCCTATCTACCCAGATTTGCTGAAGAAATTCTGGATGAAAGCAAAGGTGTTTGATAAGCATGAAGCTAAGAAGGAAGAGCTTGCTGCAATAGAAAGGAATCCTAGTATGAAGGGTAAAACTAGGAAGGAAATGGGTCTGCTGGAATATACAGGTGTACAGATTAGGTCTAACATCTGTGGAATGAATATGAGTCTCTCGCCCATTCATTTCAATGCTCTTCTTGGTCTGCCTAACTCTGGGATAGAGTTAGATGTTTTTGAAAAGGATACAAGATACAGAGATGATCTTCTGCATCTCATCTGCACAGACTTCTCCTTGAAAGGGAAAGTAAAAGGATTGACTGATGAATGTAGAGTTCTCTTCAAAATCATCTTAGCAGCTATCAGTCCAAGGGTTGGTGGGACTGATACAATCTCCTGGACTCATCGTCATCTGCTGTATTTCCTTCTGACAGGAAAGAAGGTAAATCTTGGAGATTACTTCTTTGAAAGGATATGTGAAGCCATTTTTGCAAGTAAATCTCAGAGGAAAACTACTATAGTTTATCCTAGATTGTTGTCAGACCTTCTGCATCAAGGTCATGTTGTTCAGAACTTAAAGAAATTTCATCCAGAACTTGTGGAGAAGAAGTTCACACCTGAAATTCTACATGCTAGTTTCCTTACTAAGATGCGTCTTATTGCATCTAAGCCTGTTGCACCTCCACAAGAGCTATCTGCTAAACTTGAAGATCGTCTGTATGTGGATGGATATCCAGTTATTTCAGAAGCTGATGCTGAGCACATCATTCAGGACTATTTGGAAGTGCTCAGAGAAGAAGGATTCGTTGTTGATAGAAGTATGATTCCTCCTGCTCCTGCAAATTTGTATAATCCTACAAGGAGACCTAAGAGAAAGGCTGTTCCTCAAGCTGATCAACCTAAGCCAGATCTCTTGGCTCAGAAGAAGATTAAGGTGGAGCAAGCTGATGCTGAAAAGAGAACAAAGAAGAAGCATGAAGAAACTGCAACCAAGGCTGCTGAAGGAGCTTCCAAAGAGCCTATAGTTGTTGAAGTTGACAGCTCATCTGAAGAGTCTGCATCTGAAGATGAGACTGAATCTGATGAAGAGACACTGGCTGAAAGACTTCGTAGAAGACCTGTTCCTGTTCCTAAAGGTAAAGGTAAGTCTTCTAAGTACATCTTTAATGAAAATGAGATTGGAATAGGTTACACCAAACCACTCAGAACTGTACTTCCAACCTCTGATATTCCAACCTCTGACAACCCTTTGTCTGAACTAGAGAAACATCTTAGTCCAGACCCTTTGAATAATCAAACCTTCACCCAGAAATCTTCATCACCCCCTAAACCTAAATCACCTCAACCTCAACCCCAATCACAAAAAGAAACACCTACCATTCCATCATCTGAACCAACATCACATATTCCAATCACTGAACCAATCTCTCCCACAAAACAACCTTCTCCACATAAATCTCCTGAACCAACAGCTGAACATAAATCTCCTGAACCAACAGCTGAACACAAATCTCCTGAACCATCCCCTGAACACATTTATCCTGAATCAACCTCTGACATCTCATCATCTGAAGCAACCCCTGAACCCAATCCTAACCCAAGTGCTGAACATGCTTCTCCTGAGCGTATTCACACTTGTGCTCCTAAGCCTTCAGAGGCAGAAGTTGTTATTATTGACAACCCTGCTACTGAAACACCAAATCTCTCTACCATTCCCAATCCTTCACCCTCATCATCTAACCCTTTTAGTAATCTATCCACTCAGTTTCATGATGACTTGGTTAGATTATCTCTGTTAAAGGACAGGTTTTTAGTATGTCCTTCTGATGTGGACCTAGAAGTGTCAAGCATTAAGGCAAGGATTTGCAATGCTTTGGATGATGCTGCTGAAGAGATTAAGGTTGTTGTTGGTAAGAGGGATCTGGATGTTATAAGCTTCATGAAGGACAGTTTGGCTAGGGCTGAGTTGAAGAGGTTAACGTCTTTCAATCATGAAGAATCTGAGCGTGCTAAGCTTGAAGCCATTGTTGCTGCTGAACAGCGTTTATCTGCTTTCAAGGTTTGTTGGATTGATTCCAAGCTTTTTCAGAGTCTTGAAGCTCACAGGGTTGAGAAGGAACGTCTGGAAGAAGCTGCTGCTAGAGTTGCCCAGTTGGCAAATGAGCTACATCATGAGGATGCCACAGAAGAGGATGTACTGAATGTACTGAACCAGGATGATGTCCTGATGATTGATTATCCAGAGGAAGGTGAACCCTCTGATAAAGGCAAGGCACCTTTGGTTGAAGAACAAGCACCCTTGATTGAAGATCAAGCTCCTGTGGTGGTTAATCAGTTGCAGATCTTTCAAGAAGCCCTGAGGGAACAGCAGGAAGGTCTGGAAAGGCAAAGAGCTGCTCACCAAACATTGGAAACCAAGGTGGATGGTTTAGTTTCCAATGTGGGATCGCTGAATGACAAATTTGACCAACTCTTAGCTTTCCTTAAGAAACCCTAGGATTCTATGCACTTGTTTTAAGTTTTTTTTTTTGTTTTCTTATTATCTTCTGAACAATTTTATTTTAAGCTATTTTGTTTTTCTTGATTATGTGGTTTGTTATATTTGTGTTATATTTTTTTGTTTGTTTTGCTTGTGCTAATTTTCTTTGATAAATAAGAACATAAGAACTCAAGATGCTTTTAAAACGAAAATTTTTATTAATGATCTAACCATGTTGCGTACATTGGTAAAAAGAAAAAGAAAAAGACAACCTAATCCTAATCAGATGGATAATACTCAGAAGAAATCTCCGATTTCTCCTCAGCATCATCTGATGAAATTTCTATGGGATCTGGGTTTTGCTCTTCTTCTTCTTCTTCTTGTTCTTCTTCTGGAACATAGCCAGCCAAGAACTCAACATAGTCAGCATCATCTTCATTCTCTTCAGCTTCAGAATCTGATGAGATGATTATTATCTCAGCATCTTGTGGTTTCTTGTTGTCTTCTTTATCTTTCTCATCTTTTTCGCGTTGTTCGTCTTCTTTCTTTCTCCGAAACTCTGCAATGCGTGAACTAAACCTTTTCATTATTCCTAATCTCTCTTGTTTTACTCGTTTATTCTTGTTTTTACGTGAAGCAGGCATGTTAACTCGTTCACCTTTTATAAACCTTTGAGCGCGTTGGTTTTTGTTTTTGAAATTAATTCACCTTTGTAACAACCACTCTTCTTCTTTGACTGTCTTGGTTATCTAATTTTTTTTTATTTTTTTGATAATGACAAAAGGGGGAGTAGTTACGCATTAATTGATAAGTGATAAGTTCCAAAAACTGAAACCACACTTTTATCTCGCTTTTATCCGTTAAGTTATAAGTTGTTACTTTTAAGTTGTTACTTTCAATGCGGAGACTAAGTTAGTTGAAACTAAAATAAATTTCATAAGTAAGGATAAGTTAAGAGTGCAATCTTAACTTAGCCTTATGAGACTTAGGGGGAGAGCTTGCAAACCTCTCACTATGAAGAAAGATATGAAACTTGTATTATTTCAAATTATCTTAATCTTATACTAAATTAAAATATCATGAATATAACTTAAAGTTTTGGCTTTAAGGAGTATCAATCTTAGGGGGAGCTTGCAAACCTCATAAACCTAAGAGAAACATGATAAATTAATTTAACAACAATTGTCAATTAATACTTATGTTTGTCATCATCAAAAAGGGGGAGATTGTTGGAACAAAATCGATTTAAAAATGTTAGCCCCTAAATCTATAAAGGTTTTGATGATAACAAAGTATTAATAAACAATTGGAAGGACTAAAAATTTATTTTAAGTGTGCAAATATAAGTATCAGATAAGCTCTGAGTGAAGCTCAGAGGATGTGAATTCAGAAGTTCACAAGCGCTCATAAGATGTTGGACTTCAGAAGCTAAAACCTTCAGAGGATGAAGACTTCAGAACTTCTTGAGTGACTAAAGCCTCATCAACCTCTGAAGATCTTTTTGATATTTGTGAAGATTCCCTTTGCAAGTCAACTCTTCTACCAATGAAGAAAAGGACCTTTCAAGCCTGATCAGTTCAGCTACTCTCATTTTGTCTGTCCTCACTTGAGAACGTGGGTTTTCAGTTTTGTTAGCTGAATAAGGAAAGTCCACTCTGCAGTAGTCAAAGTATCTGAAACTCTTACTCAGTTTAGATACAAACAAACTGCATCAAGACAGACTGCTTGAAGACAAAAGATTATCAACTCCAACGGTTCTTTTTACAACGACTCTTTTCTAGTGGTATATATACTAGAAGAATCAGCTACAACCAAAAATACAATTATCAAGGATTAAACGTGCGCTGAACAAACTCTGAATTCTGTGTATACAAGCTCTGAACCTCTTATCAAGTGTTTTTGCACTTTAGTCAAATACTCTGTACTATTTGTATTTGCTCTCTTTAGGTTCATCTAAGAGCATTTGTATATTTTCATTTACTTTACTATTACTTGAGGAAACTTAAGCTTGTGTGCTTAAGTGTGAAGTCTTAAGCTTGTGTGCTTGAGCATTGTTGAGAAGTCTCTTGCTTGTGTGCTTGAGCAGGTGTAATCTTGTGTGATTATAGTGAAATCCCTTGGAAGTGCAAGGGGACTGGACTACTCTCGTTTTGTGAGAGGAACCAGTATAAATTGCTTGTGTGATCTCTTTCTCTCTTAACTTGTTTATTGTGTTATTTATCCGCTGCCGTTGTAGTTAAGTTAAGAACTTGAAAAAGTTTTAAACTTGACTAAAACACAATTCAACCCCCCCTTCTTGTGTTTTCACACCTTCACAGGATCCCTATGTCCTTGTCCAGTGCTGAAGGTGGCATTACGTGGCATCTCCTCTCTGTAGTTGGGATCTCTACGCCACACAGTCATTTTTGGAAAGTGCATAATTATCCATCCCTACAAAAAAATAAATTAAATTATTTCGAAAAGTATAATTATGAAAATAGATGACAACCAAAATACATGTTCCTAATTGTTTACCTGATAAAAGGACAAGTATCCGGCTACTTGCCCACCACCCGCCTTGCACGAATCATCCAAATAGTACTGCAGATATGTTAAAGCAGCCACCCCCAATTCCACTGATTCACCTCTGACAAATCCTGAAAGTAGCTCAAATAAACTACGTCGACGTAGAATTGGCTTTTGTTGCTGAAAATGGTAGTGCACACCAAAAACAACAAAAAAGCCCTAATACATTGCTGCCTCAACACCGTAATTTCATGCATCGGTCGGTTTTCATTCACAGCTTTGTCAACTTCCTCCCATCTTGTAGTATACACAAATGCTAGCTCTCCGTAAGTTATATGCGGACCGTGGGTATCAATAAAAAATTCCCAACATTTGGATTCAGGCACTCCAAGATATGTATTCACAAGTTCAACTCCTTCAGCTCTTGATATCTTTTTGTGGTTCAACAGCTTTCCCTCGATCGGTATATGTAACAGACATTGGACGTCATCCAATGTGATGCCAACCTCACCTATTGGTATGTGAAAGGTGCTGGTCTCCGAATGCCATCTTTCGGCAAATGCAGTGAGAACCCCATGGTCTATTATGCTATAATTGGTCCTCTTTAGCGACTCTAAGCCGGTTGCTTCTATGGCTCTCCAAAATCAGTCCACATTCCGATCCATTTTTGGAAGGTTGATAACCCTCTTTCCGTTGGTAATGGCCCGCATAGTTTTCTTCAAAATCTGAAAATTAATACATAAATTTAGAACAAGACATAAAAACAAATAATTATTTAATAAATCATATGCAATTAATAATTTATATACCTTTTCATCATCAGGCTCTGCATTCCATATCGGAATTGCCCTATGCTTGTGGTATTCCGTTAATAAGGAAAAATTACTAGGTCCTCCCGGATAGCCATCCTCTGGTTGCAAATTGGGTGCATGTGGTGGTTGATGTGGTGGTTCATGTGGTGGTTGTTGTTGCATTTGTTGTTCTGGTGGTTCTTCATCTTCATCGGGCCAGTCTGCATCATCGGCCAAATATTGACCAACATTTACATTCCCATCTTCAGCTGCATCTACGTCAACATCATCAACTTGTTGTCATCTTGAACGTGATCGTGTCGCGCCTGACCCCCCCGCTTCATTATCATGTGTTCTTTGAGACGGAGGTTGTCCTTGTCTACGACGACCTCTTTTAGCAGGAGGATTGCCGGCAGTAGCCTCTCGTCGAGCAGAAGAATGTGCCTGACTCGGTCTACCAAGCCTGCTTCTTCCAATATTGTGTTCCATATCTAAACAAAAACAAAAAAACAAAACAAAACACCATGATCAAAAATAATTCAACAATATATGGTTATTTCCAAACTCAAACATATACATTATGCATTCCATTCCAATTCAGTCGTTTTCACGAATTATATTGCACACAATTTCAAGCATATGCATTACCAATCTTCATTGACACATTTTTACAAACACATAGAGTACGAAATGCAAATCTACAACATATGCTTGAGTTTATGCTACAAGCCAGCCAAACACTTGTCTTAAAAAACGAATGATCAACAATTTAATCACTTAATAACGAATGAATTTTCAGATGAACAATGGATAACAACAAAATTTCGATGCAAATGAAAATTGATGAAAATTGGATGATGTTTGTTGATGAAAATTGGATGACAATTAATAAGAATGCATAATAACAGTAACTTACTAATTGATCAGAGGTTGATGATATTTGTTGATGTAGATGCAAGCTATGCGTTCCTTTTCTCCCTTTGCAGCCCTAACCTTACTCACTTTCGCAGAAAATTGAAACTGACAAAAGGTCTATCGTTCTGGTATAAAACTCAGTCGTTCGGAAAACATTTTCCGAAACAAGAGCGAGCGGAAAACGTTTTCCGAACAAGTAAAATTTCGGGTCGTAGTCCCCGAAGTCAACATTGCAGGGGCAATTTTGGAAGTTTGGGGAGTGCGCGAGAAAATGGGTGGGTGTGATGAGAAATTTTCTAATTTTTGGGTGTGGTTATGGTGCATAAGCCCAAACTTATGCACCATGCATAAACTTGCTTCTTACAACCAACATATTTGCTTCCTACACCAAAAGTCAGCTCAACCCCAAAATAGGCAATCCATTTGCTTAGCACACCCCCCAAAATTTTTTTCCTTTTCCTCCCTAGATTTCTTGTGAGCCCCCCAATTTTTTTTCCTCCCCCAGATTTCTTGCGCGCCCCCAATTTTTTTCCTCCTCCAAACTTCTAGCGCACCCCCCAAATTTCTAGCGCGCCCCCCGTTTCCAATTAAATAATAATTTTTGTTCCTTTTAAGTATATACTAGTATAACTTACCCGTGCATTTGCACGAGTTAATGTTCAATGAAAAATATAAGATCATTTTTGACGCATTAAAAATATGAATTATTAAAATTTTAATATTTTTTTATTTTTTAATTATTTGTAAAATTAATTTTATATTTAATGTAATAATTTATTTAAATATGATATATGATAAATGATACGTATTTTGAATATTTAAGAGAGAAA
Source organism: Trifolium pratense (assembly GCF_020283565.1). NCBI lineage: Eukaryota > Viridiplantae > Streptophyta > Magnoliopsida > Fabales > Fabaceae > Trifolium > Trifolium pratense. The sequence goes on along the minus strand of NC_060064.1, from coordinate 41,871,621 downwards.
TGACGGAATAGAGAGTGATAGTGATACCCGACTCCCCGTTCCCAACTCACATGTTATAACATCATAAAAAAAAATTAAATAATTAAATTCTATATTATTTTGTAGATGAAGGTCAACATACTTTATTTTTATTTTTTTTGTTAATATATTATTGTACATTTTATGTTTTATGTAAATCAAGATGTATTTATTATTTTGATAAATTCAATTTCTTTTAGCACATTTTACACTTATTTTGCTATACGAAAAATATAATGAACGAATATACTGATAAACACGGTGAAATGTTCGAATATACAGAAAAAGATATTCTTTGCTTAATACTTCCATGTAGGTTTTTTTTTTTTATCAATAACCCCATGTAGTAATATTTTGTTTGGTACAAATTACCATGTATATTTGAATTTGAGTTATTTCCTTTTTAGTTTATTTTTAATAGGTGCATTAAATACGATTTATAAACAATAATTGAGAAATGATTGAATTTCCAAATTAGCCAAAGGTCAAGGAAAATGTAGGAAATAAATGTTGATTTGGGAAATAACATTCCTTAATTTGTCATTTTGGTTCCTACCATGATATAATTAGTAACAAAGTATTAAAACAATTAAATAGAAAACGTGTAATAATTAAGGCAATTGTGGGAATGGTGGTAGTGATTGATTAAGAAGATAAGATCAAAATCAACCAAAATTGGATATGTAAACCTTAAGGGTCCGTTTGGTGCACATGATAAGAGACAGGATAGGATAACTGTATCATATCCTGCCGCAATCCAGTGTTTGGTGATACAACAAGATATGATAAGTTAATCCTGAAGCTTATCCAATCCTGTCTCTCTAGTTATAATTCTTATCCTGAATTTGAGCTGGGTTACCAGCAGGATAGGATAAGAAAAAAAAAATTATTGATTTATTTTATAAAATATATTTTACAATACATAAAATAAAATTAATAAAATATAAATAATAAAATAATTAATTTTTAAATATATATGTGATTTTCTCACAGGAGTAATTTTGTAATTTATATATTCTAAAAAATCAAAATTTTACTAAAATTATTAATATTTTAAAGTAAAATGATTATTAAAAAATTGACAAATAGGAAACTGGTTTATATTTTTTATTTTAAAGTAAAATGATTATTATATAAAGTTATTTGATTACTTATTTATATTTTTTATTTATAAAATTCAAAGTATTACAAAATAATTTTAAAAAAATAACAATTGTTTTACAAGAGTAATTTTGTCAAATGAATATGTTATATATCTTATCATATTATTATGAGTTTAAAAACAAAATATAATAGTTATCATGATTGTTATGCTGTGTGCACCAAACACAGAATATGATAACTGAGTATAACTGTTATCCTATCCCATCCTTATCCTGTTTTATATCCTATCCTGTCACTATGGTATCCTGCGCACCAAACGGGCCCTAAGGAGTTTTAACCAAACGACACATAAGCAAATGTGGTCTTAGAAGATGCCATGTATGATAAAAAAAAATTGGTTGATCAAGAGAATGCCATGTAGGAAAGTTTTCATGAGAAAAAACTCCTAAACATATAATATATAGATTATAAGAATCCATTTTTAATTAATTTTCGTCATACACCCCCTAGAAGCCCAACATAATAACCAATGGTTCATGTATATATAAAGCATATTTGTCAAACATACAATTTAATTTTAAGTTTTATCAATCATAATCACAATATAAATAAAATCTCTCTGTCTCTCTCACACACACACACACACACACATATGGATGTTTTTCTTTACAATAAAAAAATGATCGAATCCAATATCTCACTCACACACACACACACACATATGGATGTTTTTCTTTACAATAAAAAAAATGATCGAATCCAATATCTCATGCATACTATCCAAATTTTTTCTCAACTAAACTAACCCTAATTGCTTTATATGATTTTTTGCTTTATGTAGCATGATCTTGTAAAATGGTTACGTGATGTTTTACTTAATAACAATGGTTTCAGTGTATAACATCTTGGCACTAATGCCCATATGAAACCATTTAACTAAAATAATGGTTTCAGTGTATAACGCTATGAAACCATTTAACTAGACTAATGGTTTAAGTGTATAACATCTTGAAACTAAATAACAAGACTAATGGTTTCAGTGTATAACGCTATGAAACCATTTAACTAGAATAATGGTTTCAGTGTATAACAGTATGAAACCATTTAACTAGACTAATGGTTTCAGTGTATAACATCTTGAAACCAATTAAAAGGACTAATGATTTCAGTGTATAACATCTTGGCACTAATGCTCATATAAAACCATTTAACTATAATAATGGTTTCAGTGTATAACAGTATCAAACCATTTAACTAGACAAATGGTTTCAGTGTATAACATCTTGAAACCAATTAACAAGACTAATGGTTTCAGTGTATAACATCTTGGCACTAATGCTCATATAAAACCATTTAACTATAATAATGGTTTCGGTGTATAACGCCATGAAACCATTTAACTAGACTAATGGTTTCAGTGTATAACGGTATGAAACCATTTTTGTTGTGGAATGGTTTCAAAGAGTTGTTCTCCAAAAACATATTTAACCCTTAATAAAAATTGTGAAATAAATTTAAATTTTTAAGACGATATAAAACCGGAGAGATTGAGGTATCCCCAGCCGTTCCAAATAATTCAAAATACCCTAAATAAAATTTTGGGAAAATTTTATTAATACCTGATATTTATAAAAGCATATTTACCTCATTTAATTAACTAAAAATAGTTTAAGGTCTCAGAAAAATACCTAACTGGTCCCAAAATTCCCAGAAAAGTATTTACTATTTTTCTGTAAAAACAATAAAAAAAATTGGAGTCTCCTTGACACCACATGCGTCCCCACGCGCCTCTAGTGAGAGTAAGCGTGGAGGCGCGTAACTGTTCATCATCCTTCTCACCCATTTTTTGAAGAAACGGGTCGCGACGACCCGGTTCGTCGACCCGATTCGTTCTCCCTCAACAATCAACGAAACTCGACGTTCTTTATACGGTTTTGATCGTCGTTCGATTTTATGAATGTTTCCGGTATTAGTTTTCGAAATCGGTGATCGAATCGCATATAAAATGTGGCCGAAATTGAGCAAGCAAAAATAGAAAGTTCTTCAGTTATGATTATTATACGTGTAAAATCATCTGATGGCTGTGAATGACTTATTGCACCATACATAAGAAAAAACTTATGCATATTAACTATTGCCCTAATCTTTCACAACGTTCAAAAAAAAAAACAACTAATCTTTCACAATTGTTTAATGCATCTCTATTAAACTCTTGTAAAATGCATGTGTGGTAAATAATAAAAAAGTTTAAATAAAAAAATGAGATAATATGTATTTTAATAGAAAGTAGAACTAGAAACATATGGGAAGCCCCAGAAGATTATCAAATTTACAAGTGTAGTTGTTCCAAGTTTTTACAAAACATACAAGAGGAAAAGGAGAGAGATTGCAAGAAAAAGGAAAAAAGACTATAGAAAAGAGAATAAAGAGAAGGAAGAAAACACTCCAAAGCCACTTTATTGCTTTGATCCAATCTAAACCCACATCTTGCACCCTCACTTTATCTCTGTCCCACACATCACCACTAACCTAAAACCAATGTAAGTTGTTCTTGTTCTGTTCTTGTTCCTCTTTTTGTTCTGTCTTTTTTATTTATTTATTTATTTATTGTGTTTTCCCCCTTCACACATTCAATCTAAAATCTTCAAATTCTTCACCCAAGTTCCTCTTTTTCATCTTCCACTACTTCAAACTCTTCTCCCCCTTCTTAAAAATCACACCTTTACCATGCCCCTTTATCGTTTTTGTCATTCACTCACACTACTTTGTTTGATTCTTCACTGTGTTACCTCTTCTCACTCAATTGATATTCACCCACAAGACAAAAAATCTCTTTTATGGTTCAAATCATCACTGCATGACCCTAACCAGAGTTTATCCAACTGGGTAGGTTCCAATTGCACTACATGGGTTGGAATCACATGTGAAAACACTACTGGTAGAGTGATTTCAATCAACCTAAATAGTATGAATTTGTCAGGTCAAATTCACACCAATTTTTGTAACCTTTTGTATCTTAACAAGGTGGATTTTTCACATAACAATTTCACATGCCCTCTACCTTTTTGTTTTGGAAACTTACTTAACCTTAGTGTTATTGATCTTAGTCACAACAGGTTTCATGGTGGAATACCAAGCTCTTTCATGAGGCTTAAGGTTCTCACTGAGCTTGTTTTGAATGATAATCCACCTTTGGGAGGTTCATTGCCTTTTTGGTTCGGTAACTTCTCTGTAAATCTTGAAAGAATCCATCTTGGTTTCTGTTCATTTAGTGGAGGTATACCTGAAAGCTTGCTTTACTTGAAGTCCCTTAAGTATTTGGACCTTGAAAACAATCTATTATCTGGCAATCTTGTTGATTTTCAACAGCCTTTGGTTTTTCTCAATCTTGCTTCCAATCAGTTTACAGGTACTTTGCCTTGTTTTGCAGCTTCAGTTCAGTCCTTAACTGTGTTGAATTTGTCTAACAATTCTATTGTTGGGGGTTTACCTGCTTGTATTGCTTCTTTTCAAGCTTTGACTCATTTGAACCTATCAAGGAACCATTTGAAATATAGAATATATTCAAGGCTTGTGTTCTCAGAGAAACTTGTTGTTTTGGACTTGAGTAATAATGATTTGTCTGGTCCTATTCCTAGTAAAATTGCAGAGACCACTGAGAAACTTGGCCTTGTTTTTCTTGACCTTTCTCACAATCAATTCTCTGGTGAAATTCCATTGAAAATTACTGAGTTGAAAAGCCTGCAGGCTTTGTTCCTTTCTCACAATCTTCTTTCTGGAGAAATTCCTTCTAGAATTGGAAACTTGACTTATCTTCAAGTCATTGATCTCTCACACAACTCTTTGTCTGGTACCATTCCATTTAGTATTGTTGGGTGCTTTCAGTTGTATGCTTTAGTACTTAATAACAACAATCTTTCTGGTGTGATTCAACCGGAGTTTGACGCGTTGGATATCTTGAGGATACTAGATATAAGCAACAATAGGTTTTCTGGTGCTATTCCACTCACTTTGGCTGGTTGTAAATCTTTGGAGATTGTGGATTTTAGTTCCAATGATCTTTCTGGATCATTGAACGATGCGATAACTAAATGGACAAACCTCAGGTATCTTTCTCTTGCTTGGAACAAATTCGATGGAAGCTTGCCTAGTTGGTTGTTCACATTTCAAGCTATAGAAACACTGGATTTGTCGCATAATAATTTTTCTGGCTTTATACCTGATATTAATTTGAAGGGTAGCTTATTATTTAACACAAGGAATGTTACGGTTAAAGAGCCTTTGGTTGAAGCAACCAATGTTCAACCAAGAGTTTCCGTAGTTGTTTCTGATAGCAACCAACTCAGTTACGATCTTTCATCGATGTTCGTAATCGATCTATCCAATAACTTGTTTCATGGAGAGATTCCAAGGGGCTTATTTGGCCTCGCTGGCCTAGAATATCTGAATTTGTCATACAATTTTCTCAATGGACAGCTTCCCAGTTTGCAGAAAATGCAGAGTTTGAGAGCTATAGACTTGTCGCATAATTCTCTATCGGGACATATCCCAGGAAACATTTCCGGCCTTCAAGATTTAACCATCTTGAATCTGTCTTACAACTGTTTCTCTGGATATGTTCCTCAGAAGCAAGGGTATGGAAGATTTCCTGGTGCATTTGCTGGAAACCCGGATTTATGCTTGGAATCTTCAAGTGGAATATGTGATGGAAGGATTCCATCAAATCAAGGCAGTTATTTTAGGGAAGATAAGATGGATGGACCTATATCTGTGGGGATTTTCTTTATCAGTGCCTTTGTTAGTTTTGATTTTGGTGTTGTTGTTCTATTCTGTTCTGCTCGAACAAGAAAATACATTCTCCAAACCAAAGCTTGATTTAATGTATCTCACAATGGCAATATTTCTGCTGTAAATTCCATTTTGTAATTTGGCAGCTGCCTTCTTGTTTCAAGTGAACATAGACATCCGTGTCCTGGAAATGACAAAACCAAATGTCAAATCACCAAAGGTCTAAACAACATTTGTGATTCTTGATTTTGGATAGCGTGTAAATGTAAAGACTAATCTGGTATTATTCAGCTGGAAAAGGAATGGATTGTTATGGTGAAAATTTTATTTGAGTAAAGACAAGCCCTACATCATTCAGTTGGTTGTTCTCCTTTGGTGGAACTTGGTTGCTAAACTTTAGGATGCATTATAACATTCATCCACATACTATACCATGTTATTTATAATCAAAATGGAGGCTTAGCATGAAACATGCCTTTGTATCTAGTCTAGTTATGGTGAAATTTTGATCTTGGCAATCAATTTGCAGATTTATAAGCTTATTTACATTTATGGTTCTAGATTTACATAGCTCTGTTTTGATTATGGGGAACCAAGATTTCCCTTTAGTGTTGTTTTGCATTTGACCGCAAATTGATGAAGTGTAGGGAACAATGGTTAGTGCAGACAATAAGACAAAAATGCACTAGTCTGGCTCACAAAAATAAATTTCTTACTGTGAGTTTTTCTTCTTTTTTTTCATAACAATCAATTTTCTTACTGTGATTTGAAATGATATTCTCAACTTTTTCTTTACAAACAAGAACAAGGTTAGCAAGAGAACTTACAATGTTTGGAAGTATTTTTGTAAGTATTTGAGAGAATTAATAAAACCAGCTTATGACGTGTATAAGTGGTTTTTCAATGATTTTAATAAGCTCCTCATGATGATAACTCAAGGCACTTATAAAATCGTTTAACCACTTGACCATAGAAATATTTATACACAAATGCTGATACAATAAACACTTATTGAATACCCTCTTAATTAAGTTGTTTATACACAAATGCTGATACAATAATACATATGCCTAGCAGCATACTCAACAAAGATTTTTTTAAAAAAAATTACAAAAAAAGGACGAGTAAAATAAAATCAGCAAAACACTCAATTAGTTGGTTTGCAAGGCGAAAAATCCAAAAATAAAAAATAACAATGAAGCAGACTTGTTGAATTACAATGAACTGTTTACAAGAAAACAGCAGGCAATTTAATTTAGCACATAAAGTAAATGTACTCCGTATAGAATAGAACAAATAATGTTAATACAATATGCTGTCCTTATGGTGTAGCCAGTAACAACAATAAGCTGTTCTTCAAGCTTCCAATTTCAACCCAGAAGGCCAAACCCTATACCAAAACCACCTTAATAAACCCTTTAATCCGTGTTGCGACCAATTTATTGCTCATCTTAAAAGTTGCCATTTGAAAGCTACATCCATTTTCATTCCCATTTGCACATTTAATAGCAGCCAAGACACAAATAATACATCTTTTACGGCCGCAGTCCTGTTCTAATATTTGATAGGACCATCTAGGCTCCCGGATGCAAACTGCCACAATGAAAGAAAAGGAGGCAAATAAACTGGTCAAGGCAGTCAGGCTAATGTAAGAAATCAGATTTTGTTTTTTTTTTTTTTGAAGCTAAATTAGACCACTCAAATTGGCATCAGCGAGAACCGAACCTGAGACCTTAAGGAGGAGCACACTCTCATGCCCCAAGCCAATACCACCAGACCAACCCAAGTGGGTTAAGATTACAGTTCATTCCTCAATGGGAATAGATTTAAGTTTGAAGAGGGCGATAAGTGTTTTCTTTAATGTGAACTTTTCAACATTTTATATTTAGGCATAGTCCTAAGGAAATTGAAATCCAAATAAAAGAATTAAAAAACAACTCATTATATTGTCGGTAACTGATGAAGCAAAACAAACCTGCTGAACAATTGGATTCGTTGAAGTGGTAAATTCATGAGTCATTCCTTCCCAAACAAGCTGTCCCTTGTGTAAAAACAATAACCTGTACTTATGAAAGAAAAATATTTCAAAGTAAGGTACATAAATTGTGGGCAAATTAAGAGGGTTCAGGGTAGAAGATGTTCAAATTCAACCATCATGAAAATATCCGTACCTATCAATAGCTCTTTTAATGGTACTATGTTGGTGAGTAACAACCACGTAAGATGTAATATTCCCAGGTTTTCCAAGTGCATCTCGTCCTTTTATGTGCACAGAGCGAATCAGATCCTCGACAACAGTAGATGCAATGGGATCAAGTCCAGCAGTTGGTTCATCATACAAGAGCACCTATACATAGTGTAAACTGCTGTTTATATTTTGAGAAACATGAATTCTTCACATAAGATGACATCTACTTTGACGCATGATACACAAGTATATTTGGTTTCTCCTTAAAATAGTAAAATTGGAATTGGTGAACATATAGTAAAATTGTTGACTTCATACATAAGAAATAGTATCAAGTGCAATAGATGCACAAGATAGTCTCCCAGCAAAATTAACCGTGAAAACTACATGTGGTTGAGGGAAGATGAATTTTATATTGAAAGAAACAATAGAAGAAATAAGATTCCACAAATCGCCTAATCTCACCTTTCCGTGGTTTTGTCTCGGCCATCCACCATTAGCACAATATGTGTGTGCACATCTTCTACTCCCCACCTGCACTAAATGTGCCCCTACTTGAGTGGAACACACCACCCCAAAGACAACACACAATTCATTCCATAGACGTCCAACAATTTTTTTCTCATACACGCCTAACCAAAATGCTACTATACCCAATCTTCCCACATGTGCTCCATTTAAAGCACCTTAGACGGGCTCAATTCTTGTTCCTCATTCGCAGATTTTTCCTACAAATCATGTCACTCTTCACCTGACATTCAACTATGTTTCTGGAAGCTCAAATGTTTTCGACCTCTCTTTCACTCCTGCTCCAAAGTCCATTCATTGCCTAATTTCCACTGGCAGCAGTCATGTTGACGCAGTCAAGGCCGTCTCTGAAGATGCTGTCACGTAGGCATGTTTCTTGTTGGAGCATCAGAGGCCAAAACAATTTTAGTATTTGGATTGACATGTGAAATGTTGGGTTGTGCCTCGTCACAGAAATGCAACAGGACAGTAGTGGAATTGTGGTTCTTTCTTCGGAGGAGATACTAATTTCGCTCCAGAATTTTGGGGCCTCTTCGTGTAACTTAGGGATTAGCGGAAATAGTATAAGAATGGAATCTGCTTGTTCTTTCCATTTTGATGATTTTTACTCTAACCAAATGATTGGAAATGAAGTTTTGGAGACTTCTCTATTGGTTATCCAACTTGAACCACCGGATTGGCCGTAGAGCGCAGGACAAATTTACAAGAGTTCCAAGAAAGAAGAGATTGAAAAACAATATATAGAATTTTGGGAAAAAGCAAAACTCCTTCATATGAACCAATATATAGAATTTTTTTTAATCTTAACCATTTATTTTATTTTTTAAAAAGAGAACCATTAGATTTTGTAGGTGTATTGTATCTTATGATAAACCACCAAAACTTAATTTTGTAATACTTTCTTCATCTTCTTTCTTCTTATCTCTTGATGTTCATCAAGATCTTCATAATCTTAAACTAAAAAAATTCCAGATTTCAAACTAACCCAGAAAATAATTCCGATGGACCCAGATTTCAAACAAACCGTTTCAGAACCAATAACAACATCTTCTTATGAAGAGGTTAAGAGTGATATTGAACCGACGGAAGTGGTGAAAAAGGAGATGGAAGTGGTGAAAAAGGAGATGGAATTGGTGCATCCGTGGCCAAAATAGATTCAATGGATGGAGAGATTAGTTCATCAGAATTATTTTGATCATAGGAGGAAGGATGGGGATAAGTATAACAAAAAAAACCCAGATTTCAAACTAACCCATAGATTGATGGAGAGATTGGGCTTTAATTTATTGGTGCTTTTACTGTGTTTTTATCAGATCTGTTTTTTTTGTATTTTAATTTCAGGGTTTGAGAGACGTGGAGAGGGAGATCCTAGAGACGAAGAGGTGAAAATAAGATTGAATGTCTGAGAGTGGCAATAAAAATTGAGTAAAAAATTAGGAGGACGAATATGAATCATGTGAGAACCACTTTCCCGTACATGGTTATTTCCTCTTATTTTTTATGAAAATGTTGTTGTGATACTAACTAATAATGGGTGTTTGTGTTAGTTTGTTTGGTCTGTAATAAGTTGGTGTGTCCATTTTCATTATTGTCCAGTATCATTCACCGTATATTTATATATGTTTCCATTTCCATTTCCATTTTCATTTTTTGGGTTTTTGGATCGTGATTTCTGGGTTTTTGGACAAATTTACAAGAGTTCCAAGAAAGAAGAGATTCAGAAACAATATATAGAATTTTGGGAAAAAGCAAAACTCCTTCATATGAACCATGTCAGTGATATTGGGTGAAGTAAGGGATGTGCTTGGCACGCTGTCGTTAATGCAGAAGGGCTTCCAATGAAAATTCAGGTCAGTACAGGCTGTCATTGTTTGGAAGGATAAGCACGTACCCCGAAGTCAGTTTTCACTTTTCATGTCTCAGCCTTGAGGACAGGACTTTTTTTCAGCGGTCGGTAGTGTTAGGATATCGGGTTGGGCCTAAGCCCAATAGAGGGGATGAACAGAGAAATTTGGGACAGTAGCTTATGTGGCAGTTAGCTGGGGATAGGCAACAAATATATAGGAGAGAATTAAAAAAAAGGGATTCATTTTGTTCTTGTTTGTTAGAAACTCGTGAGTTTGAGCAGAAAGAGTATCATCTCTTCTCTGAGGAGCAATTGCTCTGGGATTATAAGGATCATTCTCTGTAATAGTTCTTCCTATTTCAATCAATAATACATTTTCAGATTCTCTCGAATTCGGGTTCCTATTACTGACCACTCAATTTAATGCCAGAAATTGAGGTAAATTAATGAACAGAGGAACCTCTAAAGCAGGCCAATCCAGAGAAATGATGTGACAAGTGGAGTGGCAACCTACAAAACGCATTCATCATAGAAACTTCCTTTGATACAGTATCAATGAAGTACAGAAAGGAGACCCAATAGTACACAATTGTTAAGGCGGCTGGAGGCAGACCAAAATTACAGAGGAATTTCTAACAGATAGACTTTGATACCGTCTTAGAATTTAGATCGAGTCTAAACCAACCCTACAAAACTGGCTTGTAAGCTGAAATTTGCCCAAGCTTTATTACCACTACTTAGGCCCTATCTCTAGACAACGTGAGACTAAACTCAGCCCCTCACACCGAGTACAATGAAGGTGCTGGAGGCTGCAATATAGGCAACCCAAATGCTGCAATTAAGGAGGAATGTCCAACACTTTCCTTCCTCTTATGTATTGGAGATACCAAAAAATTTCCCTTACATTGCAATTTGCAACTCTAAAACAAAAGAGTTTCCTCTATTCTTCCCTTCCTATTATTTATATTTTATACCCTGTCATTCTCTCTCTAACTACCTAACAGACTAGCTATTGCAACTAACTAACCATCCGTAACTGGGGTTCAGCCAACACATATACTGAAAATTGAAGATAACTGTATTAAATAAACAGAATTAATTATTGCAATTTACAGAGATTGAATTTATAAATTGAACTCATCTAAAGCAAATAAAATTTCTAACTTCTAACTTCTAAAGACAGTCTTGCCTAGTGTAGGAAAATCCAACATTACGAACCACTTAGAATGCATTAAGTAGTTGATATCTGAGGGAGGATTGGACACTTAAGAATAGGAAAGGAGATATTTCAGAAGTTAACATACCTCTGGTTCTATTGAATCCTTTGTGGTGTCACAAATAATAGATCGAGCTAAAGCAACTCGCTTTTTCATTCCGCCTGATAACTCAGAAGGAAGTCGCTCCTCAACTCCCTGTAAAAAATGGTGGATAAGAAGTTATTCTATATGAAACTACTTTCTCAATGGTAGAAAGAAAACACACTACTTTTGCTACTCTTCAATGAAGTATCCACTGTCTGCTGTTAACGGATGAACTAAGTATTACACCTATACGATGTATACCTTCAAACCAACTGCAGCCAAGGTTTCCTTGATAAGCTCTGATATCTGTTCCTCAGGCATTCTTGAGTGTTCATACCTGAACAATTAAAAAAACAGGTCAGAAACAAAAAATAAAAGGATTATAGAATCCAGAAATCAATTAAATACACAACTTATATTCATCCTTTTCACGACAATGTTAAAAAGGAAGTGAAATTTCAAAGACAGGATTAAACCCGGGTCTTACAAGAGGAAACCAACATTTTCACGAACAGTTAAAGAATCAAAAAGTGCTGCACTTTGGAACACCTGTTTACAGATAAACAAATAAAATCACAACTAAGAAAGTGATGGCATTTAAGAATAAGCATGTCACACATAACTCTGAAACTTACTAATCCAATCCGAAGACCAGATATCTCGTCATCGCTTATCAAACCACCTCGCTTTCTACCTCGAATATAAACTTCTCCCTGCTCAGCGGACAAGAGGTAGCACTCAAGAAGTGATCTCAGATCAATTATTCAAAATAAAAATCACATGCCCAAATCAGGGTTTACCTTGTCTGGAGCAAGAAGTCCTGCAATAATCTTCAAAATTGTAGATTTGCCGGTCCCGGAGGGACCAATTATTCCAACAGCTTCACCATGCCTGATCTATTCATAATGTAAGAAGATAAAAACAGGTGGCAAAAATTTAATAAGCTCCGAATCAGCAAAGGCCTCCTCCAACTTCTCACTGATAAGTAACTGTTCATACTAAGGATGTGTTTGGAACACCTCATTTAAGTTTATCTTATATCAAACCCTTGTGTAGAGTTTATCTTATATCAAACCCTTATCAAACCCTTGTGCAACTTATAAAAATAACTCTGATATATGCAGAGTTGATCCCCATTCCCTCTTCGATCGTAGAAATAGCTTAAACATAAATTTTTATACAACAAAAGCTTATTGAATAAGTACTTAACTAAGTTGTCTATCCAAATGCCTCCTAACTCTTAAGTACCCCAATCAATGGAATGCTATGTTGCATGGGTACTCCATTTTAGATCGAGTACCGGTACCGGGTACGTACCGGGTACCGGTACGCGTATGGTACTCCCCCGGTACGCACCGACGCCGTACCTAATTTTTTTTTTTGTTTTTTGCAATGGGTACACGTGTGGTACACCTGTGGTACGCGCGTGGTACACCAATCCAAAAAAACATGGTTTTTTTTTCTTCTTTTTCTTTTATTATTAGTTTTTTTTATAGGAAGATTTACGTTTTTTATTTGTTTATAATATAAAGTAGCAACTATTGCTAAAAAACAATAAGAAAGTAGCCGCCGGAATTATTCACTCATTCATCGAAAAGGAATAACTAAATTCAAAGAGAGATGAAGATCTAGTTTTTATTCATACCAATCTTCGTCTTCTCTCAAGAAAGAGAAATATTAATACTTATAATGAAAGTGCAACAAAAATGTGGGATATTCGTAGAGATAAATGAGATTTATTTAATATATAGTTGATATTCTTGAAATCGCTAGTCTTTCTCGCGGTGAACCTAACTAGAGATCACTCTTTTTAGTGATGATGAAGAGGGAAATTATTGACTTTTTTTGAGCTAATTGATTTTTAATTTCATATTTTGATGTTTCGAACAATTTAAATTACATTTATAGTGTGGTGTGATCTTTTTTATGTTTAATTATTAGTTTTAACAACATAACTATATTATTTGATATATATAATTATATTTTAAAAAAAAAATTATAGGGACGTACCCGTACCTTAATTTTTCTAAAAATGACGTACCCCGTACCGGTACCGGTACCGGATACCGGTACCGGTACCGGATACCGGTACCGTACCCGCACCTGGGCAACATAGATGGAATGACTCGAAGGAATGACATATAAGAATTGAAGCAAAACGCCAAAGGATAAGTAAGGTAAAGACAATGATATAATCACCTTGAAGCTAACACCATTTAAGATTTTCTTTTCACCAAAAGACTTGTAAACATCTCTACACTCAATAAGAACATCAGAATCATCCTCATGATTCCTCACAGTGCTTAATTGTTCTGATTTGGAAGAACCCTGACAAGTATAACAAATACAATTGATGGTCACAAACAACAAAAAAAAAGAACAAAATTTGATGATACCCATAAAACTAAATTGAGTTAATTACAAACCCAACATAAAAAAAAAATCAAAAGAAAAAGAGGAAAAGCAAAAAGGAAGAAACTTTTTACATTGAATTGAATGGCGGAAGAGTCTTGGGTGTTGAAGTTATTACGTGGAGGAGCGATGCAAGCACAAACAAAATTTGTGGGATCTTTACTGTGTTTGTTGTTAAAGAATGGATTTGCGTTGTTGTTTTTGGGTTGAAATCTAGTAGAAGAAGGAGAAGTTTTTTGTGCAGTGAGAGGAAAGAAAGGGGTGGTTGAGAGAGAAACCATGGTTGAAGGAATTGAAATTATTGGGCGGTGATGAATGAGTGAGTCAATGGGGGGAATTTGGATGGTGGATTTTGAGAAGCAACTTTCCCTACGAGATGGTTATTAGTTATTACACTTTGCTCTCACTCCATGGTTTTGTTTTTTTTGTTTTTCTTTCTTACAAGATGTCAATAAAGAGAATAACTTTTTACATAGTTAAACTTAAAGTAGTGATCGTAAGGAGAGTTGTGAAAACCGGCGGCCCAGCTAAATTTGGGCCGGTCTGGTTGGGCTTCGGGTTTTATTGAGTAGGGCTAAAAATTTCGGGTAAAAAATGGGCTACCAAAATTAGTGCATGAGCCCGGTTTGGTACGGGTTGTCGGGCTTTCGGGTCGTCCAGTTTATTTTTTTATTTTTTATTTTACATTTAGTGCTCAAACTCAACATTATAAATATGATCAATAATTTTCGCGCGTCCTATTTTTACTCATCCGATATATATATATATAGAGTCAGGATCCGTTGACACCAACTAGTTTGACACCAAATGTTACACCTCTCAATAACGTTTTAACCAATATAAATTTTATAAAATCCACCGTTGGATTGAAAGTTTACATCATATAGATCATTTGTGTAAAATTTCAGACAAATCCAAAATCATTTGATATGCTATTGAGACACATAAAGATTAACGGCATTTAAAAAAATACAAAAACCGTTAATTTTGATGTATCTCAATAACATATCAAATGATTTTGGATTTATTTAAAATTTTACACAAATGATCTATATGATGTAAACTTTCAATCCAACGGTGGATTTTATAAAATTTATATCGGTTAAAACGTTATTGAGAGGTGTAACATTTGGTGTCAAACTAGTTGGTGTCAACGGATCCTGACTCACATATATATATATATATATAATAATTCTCGCGCGTCGTATATTCCTCACCCGCTATCTACGAGTTTCTCGCGCGCCCTAATTTTACTTATTTGCTACCTACGAGTTTCTCACGCGCCCTATTGTTACTCATCCGCTACTTACGAGTTTCTTGCGCGTCATATTTTTACTCATCCGCTACCTACGACTTTCTCGTGCGCCCTATTTTTAGTCATCCGCTACTTATAAGTTTCTTACGCGCCCTATTTTTACTCATTCGCTACTTACGAGTTTCTCGCGCGCCCTATTTTTACTCATTCGCTACTTACGAGTTTCTCGCGCGCCCTATTTTTACTCAACCGCTACCTACGAGTTTCTCGGGTGCCTTATTTTTACTCATCCGCTACTTAAGTAGTGGAGGTGTTTTATAATTTATATAACGAACTAATTTCAAATCATCCGAAACAAATTATTTATATTTTAATTTTTAATTTTATTTTTTTTTATTTTAATTTTTTCGGGCTTGCGGGCCGCCTATGACCCATTCGGGCTAGCCCATATTTTAATCGGGCTTTATCGGGCCTGGCTAAAAAGCTCGGAAATAATTCGGGCTAGAATTTTCAAGGCCCGAGCCTGAGAAAAAATCGGGCTTGCCGGGTCGTGCTAGCCCATTTTGAGAGCTCTAATCGTAAGCCACTAGGTTGTTTTGTTCCCTCTTTGGACTTTGTTTTACAAGAACACAAAGAAAACAGGGTCCATATTAATATTACAGTGTGATCCACAACCCAATGAAAACAATAGGAAAAATGGTGTTACCAAGTGTTGGAATACAATTATCTTCCTCATTCCCAATCCACAAAACACTTAGAACACCAATTCACTTAAAACCTCCACTTTCAAATTCAATCACAAACATGTCATCATCATTCCCCCAAAACACAACAAACAGAAAACTTCCAATTCTGTTATTTGACATCATGGACACAATTGTTCGTGACCCTTTCTATAAAGACATTCCTGCTTTCTTCCAAATGGCTTTCAATGAACTCATTGAATGTAAACATCCAACCGCTTGGATTGAATTTGAAAAGGGTCTCATTGATGAGGTAAAAATAAAGCAACAAACTTTTATAATTTCAATGCAAAACTAAGATACCCTTTTTCATGTTATGAATTTTATATAAAGGTCTAAACTTTAAAGGTCTAAACTTATATAAAGGTCTAAACTTTTTTGCAATTATATAAAGGTCTAAACTTTTTTGCAATTATGAATTTTATTTGCAATTGGGGCATTTGGGTATGCTTGTATTGTTGTTACTTGTTGCTTCATTCATAAATGACGAGGTTCTAATTTCTTAGAAATTTTGCATTGAACGGATTGATCGATTGATTGATTGTTTCTGGTTTTAACAGCAGTTTTCTTATCGATCTGTGATATTTTTTTTAAGGGGGAGCTAGCAAGAATTTTTTTTAAGGATGGAAGGGATTTTGATTTGGAAGGTTTGTCTCAGAATTTGTTGCTAGATAGTGTTGATCACTTAGTATTAATCTTATCTGTGATGAATTGAAACTGTCATATGTAGATTACATATTTGATATGCCCTGTTTGGATAAACAGCTTATTTGCAGCTTATAGCACAAGAGCTTACTATGATAAGTGCTTATGTATAAGCTATTTTTATAGCATCAGATTGAATTATATTAAATTGTTTTTGTATATGCTATAAGCTGTTTTCATAAGCTATACTGAAGAACTTATAAAAATAAGCTGAAAAAAGTTTATGAAAAACGTCATAAGCTGTTTTTACAAGTTCTGCCAAACAGTCTCACAAAACTTATGCTAGTTGATAAGTTCAAATAAGCCAATCCAAATGCATCAAAGTTACAAACTAGATGTGGTTTTTTCATATGGTCTGGATTATTGTATGTACTACAAAACATGTTAGCTTTTTTGTCACTTTTGTAAAAAATAATGTTATGCCACTTGATTAATTGAAATAGTACCAGCTGCAAAGTTCCTAAAAACTTTAATGAATTTATTGATGAATGTCCAAACTAAAACCTGCAGAATTTCTTCTTCAGTAGCCCGGCAGCAGCATATCAATCTGCAGAATTTATTGCTGCATAATTCTACCCGGCCCCTATCACCTAGTATTCATCATTATGGTAGATCTATCCTGAAACACTCCAACGGATGTTGGTGGCACCACTGAGAGATAGAAAAATCAAATGATTTGACTCTTGCTTATAACCAAATCCAAGAGATAATTTTGATTTCCTCCACTAATTTTCAACTAACCTTGAAGAATTCTGTAATATCCATATAGCTACAAACCAAATTGTGGATATCCTTTTGTGTAAAATTCTGCCACATTGAAATAAACCCAATAATTGAACCAAATGATCCCCTACCTCATTGGACATAACCGAACAAAGGCCCAGCCACTTGAATAATTTACTCCACACACTTGAGAAGATTGGACACTCAAAAAGTGTGTCTAATTGTTTCGATTTGACCACTGCCTCCCACACATTGTGTTAATTGTTAAAGTGAGATAAGTAGTTCTCCTTTTAGCAAGATTATCTTTGGTTAGTACTTTATCTTGTACTATTCTCCAAACAAACTCACACACACACTTTCCAAAGGATAAAGTTATTCCTAGGCTTAGGCCCTCCAGTATATAAAAAAAAAAAGATGTTATTCCAAACTTCTTTATATAATGTTAGTAGTGACACTTCAACTCACTTCTACCTCCCACAACCGGACATACCTCACTCACCGTTGCTGATTTTGTATCAGATATGCCATAAAGAGTAAAGACGACTAAATATCTCCCTAAGAGGTATCGCTCCTGCCCAACTATCCTCCCAAAAAAGTGTATTGTTCCCATTTCCTACTTTTCTTCTTAAATTACTTGAAAACCAAGACTGACACTGTCCACCACTACCTTAATCAATCAATAACAAATCTCTTGGCCATACTGAACATTTCCAAGCCTCCCTCTAGCGATTTCCCCACGCGACCCATATTTGATATCCAACAATCTTACCCACAATTGGGTTTTTTCTACCTTCATTCTCCACAACCACTTACCACAATAGTTTTAGCTTTCTGATGCCCAACCGCCCTAAGCCTTTTCACTAGTCACTAAATCCCATTTGACCCAATGTACTTTCCTCGCTAACTCACTCCCACCTTACAAAAATTGTTTAAAAATAGATTCAAGAGAAGAGAAAATACCTGATGGGATCCTGACGAACGAGAAGTAGATTGACAAGGCAAATGTGACAGATTTGAGAAGGACGATTCAACTGTGGCATTGGTAAATTCCTACTATTCCACCCTGATAGTCTTTTTTTACCGTCTCAATCACCGGATAAGTTGTACAAGACAAGTAGTTAGAATGCTTGAGATGGTGCTGATCAGTAGTTATTCAGTGAAGGTCTCATGTTGGAAGTTAGAAAAATCTTTAAGCGAAATTTTGTCAATCCAATACAGGTTTTGGGCTTGCATTAATTTCCTTTTAAATGACTGTTTTTTGCTTACCTGCAGTACTCACTATAATTTTGCTGTAAAAACTCTTAATATCATCTATGATTAAGTACGAGTTTAGTTTTGATGCAAGAAATGGTAATTATGTTTTGGGTCGTTAGTAAGATTAATGTAGATAAGCTAGAGTTACACTGCAAACAAGTCCTCATTTTCCAATATATATGGTTGTCTTTATCCTTCCTTGACCTGTTATATATGTTACTTTTACATGCTAATTGAAATGGGTCAATAATTTGGTGTCAACATTAAAATTCAATGACAGCATTCATAATCTACCGCATGTTTCATTTTTGTACTCCCAGCCCCCTCTATTTTGATATAGCTACTGACTTGCACGTGTTCTTCTATTTCTATGACAGGTCTTAAAACTTGTATGAGAAATGGGTATTCATACATAGAAGGAGTTGAACAATTGCTTCTTTCCTTAAAGAAAAATAACTTTGAGATGCATGCTTTTACTAACTATCCTATATGGTAAGACAGTGAATTTTCTACTGTGATTTCTGTTTTGCTTTTCATGGCATTCTACAGAATGTTCTGTATTGTAGGTACCAGTTGATCGAAGACAAGTTAAAGTTATCAAAATATTTATCTTGGACGTTTTGTTCGTGCACACTTGGTAGGCTCACTCTATGCTTTGTGTTGATAATCTTTTTGTTTGATTATGGTATTATCGATGTTCTAGTTGGACCAAAAAAAAATCAATTTCGGGTCAAAATATAGACTCAAACTATTCTTTCATGCAAACCTTGAATATTATAGACCCATTTTCATTATGTTTCAGGAAAGAGGAAACCAGATACTGAATTCTATACGAAAGTTGTGAGGCATCTTGAAGTTGATCCGTCATATTGTATTTTCATAGATGACAGGTTTCTAATCTTTCTATATATCGGTTAATTTATGAAGAGCAAACCATGTTATCACTTACTCCCTCCGTCCCAAAATATAAACAAAAGTGGGTCAAAGAAATTTGATGTATTTGGTTAAAAATTTCGACCAAATACATCCACTTTTGTTGACCACCTTTTGCTTATATTTTGGGGCGGAGGGAGTACAATTTATCGATAATACATATACACAGAGTTTGTATGCAATGATTACGTACTAGCATCTTGGCACCCAATATCAATCTCTCACTCCCTCTTTTTCTCATCAAGCAAATTCTCTTTTTCCTTTTTATGTTATTTTATGTTATTTTCTCAGGCTAAACAATGTGGAGGCAGCAATTGAAGTTGGAATCAAAGGTGTACATTTCAAGAATGTAGATTTATTGCGCGAAGAACTGTCATTGATGGGGATTGACATTTCAACAGATGAAGATCAATAGCTTTTTTTTTTTTCCTTTCTTTTTTTAATTAATTCTCAATACACCAATTTATTTTACATGGTGAAAATGGGATAAACGAAACTCTTAATTGTATATTCAATTCATTCATACCATGTTACTTGAGTTTATGGTGGAAAAGGGTGTATACAGTATACCAAACTTAGTTCTATATTCAGAGCTTATACCATGCTATTGAGCTTTGTTAAAATGACTTCCGAACAAAAATGTGGGGAACTAAAGTTCAAATTTATGGTGGAAGAGACACCTAGATGTTGTTTCCGACATGCTTCGAATATGATTGTCTCCAGTGAAGGAAACCTGTGTGAAACTAAAATAAAATAGACTTCTAAATGTCTAGTCCTAAGAACAATTTTATTGATCTTCTTAGAGTTGGTTTGCTTGATTATCACTTTCAGTAATCTTGTTTTGGTGAGTTTGATTTATGTTCTCTGCCTTTCTTCATTTTCTTTTTCAAATCAATAAAATTTTGAAAGGATTGGATATGACATGTGTTGATTAGTTCTCATCCATAAATCTCTCCAACAAGTTTTATAGTTTATTTAGTTCCTAAAAGTTACTCGCTCCTTCCCAAAATAATTGTCACATTTTACTACTGCACACTTGCTGATGTACAATTTTGATCATTAATATTTTTAGTTGTGTATTATTAAAAATTATGAAAATTTGGTATTTTGATAGTACTCACCTAGACAACAAATCTAACAAGATCTCATATGCTAATATTTATCTTTATACATTAGTAAAAAAATATGGTCAACGTAGCTTGTATGAATAGTGCACACAATCAAATTGTGACAATAGTTTTGAGACGGAAGGAGTAACATATATTATTTTGTTCATAAACCAACATAATAAAAGGAATGATTTAGTCAAAGAAAAAAAAGAAAAGGTATGATTGTTTTCATGTGTTACAAAAATATATAATATAATGTTTTATCAATTGAGCTAAATTCACGGAAACAAGTGACCTTATTTTATTTTGATAAAAATATGGCTTAAATGCAGTTTGATCCCCTTATTTTCAATTTTTTAAAATTTGGATCCCCTATTTTAAAAGTCATATATTTGATTTTTCTTGAATTTTGGTCCCCCAATCAATTTTATATTCAATTTTGATAATGTGTCAAAGACATTAATAACGTGACACTCCACATTTGGCTAAAACATTATACATGTGATGTGATGAAAAATTGAAATAGGAACAAACTATTAAGTAGTTTTTTAAAATAAGGGTTAAAAAAAAAATTGATAAAATTAAGATTAGAAGTCGGAGAAATATCCATCAATCAAGTGACGATATTTGTTGGAGAGAAGTTGTGATTCGAATTTGGAACTCAGAAACTGACCAAACATGTCATTCAGTTCATGCGTTAAGCCATTCCCACAATTGTACTTGTACCCATCATGCTTCCACTCCCACGTTTCTGGAACAACAACATCCTCGTCACTCTCTCTACCACCTCGTTCATCTCTTGTTCTCAAACAAAACACAATTTTCCATTCCGAACCGAAACTTCAACTCAAACGCGCTTCCACCACAATTCGATGTTCTGGTACTTCTCTACCCTCTTTCCCTTTCATGGGTTTTCACTTTAAAGTTTCAATCTTTGATTTCAATTTTTCACAATTCACACCAACCCCTTTTTAGGGTTACCTCTAATTTCAATTGTTTTGTCACTATTTACAAATTGGGTTTTTCTGATTTTGGTTTGTTTGTTTGTTTGTTTCAGCGTTGACTCCTGAATTGAAGACCACATTGGATAAAGTTGTTACTACAAACAAAATAGTTTTGTTTATGAAGGGTACTAAGGATTTTCCACAGTGTGGATTCTCAAATACTGTGGTGCAAATTTTGAAGTCTTTGAATGCTCAATTTGAGACTGTAAATATACTGGACAATGATTTGGTGCGTCAGGGACTCAAGGAATATTCCAATTGGCCTACCTTTCCTCAACTATACATTGATGGAGAGTTTTTTGGTGGATGTGATATCACTGTTGGTATGTCCTTTTGATTTTTGAATTTATGGTTTTGATACTTATTACAGTACCTATGAAGCATGTGATAACACTTCATATTGAAGATGTGTCTTGTGTCGACACTGCATCAATACATGATGTGATTACATTTAATCACTTTAATTTTTTCAAACTAATACTACCTGTCTCTACATGACTAAGTCGGTGTCATGTCTGGTGTCTGTATCTGGGTCGATGCTTCATAGTTTATTATGATTATTGGCCTAATCAATCAATGCTACCTTGGTGATAATGTTAACCTATTTAATTTGTTTTTCTGATGATTGTTTAATTTGGTTTGGTTCAACGATGGAATCGTTTGAACATGAGCTAACGGGAACAGGGAATCATTAATTCAAAATAGGAGAGCCAGAGTAGATAAGTTAACAGGAAGAGCTATGATAAATTTCACATGTTACGTTTGAACTAGGAAATTTGCTTATTTAGTTGCTGCTATTAGTGATTATCATGTCATGAGAAAACTAATGGAAATATTATACTACTAGTATAGGTTTAGCCTATACTTTGCTTCTCATTCTTTGAAGATTTACACTAAATGCAGGTGAGTTTAGGAAACTCAAATGTCAGATGTAAGTAACGTGACAGATTCTGTCTGCAGTTACCATTGACTGCATAAGAATCAGTAAACAAGATTATTTTTTTAACATCAGTTACTATTGACTGTATTATTATATTACCATCAGAACTTGATTTCTATAAAATAATTGTCCTACTAACTGTTTTTTTCCGTTATTTCTACAGAGGCATATAAGAACGGGGAATTGCAGGAACTTGTGGAGAAGGCAATGTGCTCGTGAAGCTTCATTTGCTCACGAGCAGATGGAAGCGATGAGTTAGGGACGTGGACTTCCCAACTTAGTAATCCTCTGCAAGTTATACATTAGCTTGGGGATAATGGATCAAATATATTTGTTTGATACGTTTTGTGTTCACCAATGTATTATGAGTACTACATTGCAATTATCTTGGCATTTGAATACAAAGTAGAATATATCTTTGAATGGACAATTATAGTGCTAGTTTCAGCTGCAAACTTTTTTCCATTAATCAATTTTCTTGTTTTTGTAAAAATGTCTTGTTCTGATTCTTCAAGTGTTCAAAATTTCGTGCACAAAATTTCATAATATTCAACTTTTCCCCTTAAAATTAAATAGAAAAGTATCTGATAAACTACCTTTTTACCGGGCAAAAGCAATAAAGACCAGTGCTATATATATAAAAGAAATGAATATTTCCAAAATACATTAATAATAAACGACCTTGGAGAGATTGCATTATGCAATGGAGAAAGTCTTCTATAGGCACATACATAACACATAAATTTTGGGCACAACCAATGCAATTGTGATAGCTCATAAAAAGCTTATATCTAAATCCGGGATATCTTAAACTTTTTACCTGGACAAATGACTTCAACCCAAATGCTCAACATCACACTACTGCTCAGGTTTGGATTCGTATCTCTGGTCTTGCACAAGAATATTGGAGGAAGAACATCATCTTTGCTATAGCTAGTAGTATTGGAACTCCAATTTGTGTAGATGCTAACACTAGTAAATCCGCTTTTGAGCGGTCTTTTGGGCACTATGCACGTATTCTTGTTGATGTAGATTTAAGCGTTCAGCTCAGATATCAAGTATTAGTAGAACGTAAGGGATTTGCATTCTTCGTTGAGATAGAATATGAAAATCTCCCGGATTTTTGTGACTATTGTAAACATATTGGTCATAATAATGCTAATTGCAAACGGAATAAAACCGTTGAAACTGAAGCTCGTGACATGGGTAAAAATGTTTCTAAATCGCGGAAGGAATTCATACAGGTGCGTGATAATCGTCAGAATCAACCTAGGCAACAACCTGTTAATAATGAAACTGCAAGTGGGAGTGAAGCGCGACCCGATGCAAATGAACCTAATAAAGAGGATGTTGTGAATGTTAATCACATTAGCCAGTCTGGAAATGAAGACCATGAGCTTGTAAATGGTAATGAGAATCTTCGAATAACTCAGGAAGTGCCTGAATTTATGTCGGACACCCCCATCAGTGACAAGCTTACAAATGAGGCGATAGAGACAATAGAGCATGATTTCAATGTCAATGATGATAATCCAAATATACCCAAGGTGGTTCATCAGGATGTGCAAATCTTAAAATCCAATCCGGCGGATATGGCGGAGGAACAGAGGAATAATCAAGAAGGAGAATTAGCTCTAGACAACACGGAGGATCAACCTTTCGAGATTGTTCTCACTAAGTCGCAGAAAAAGACAAAGAAAAGGCAAGAGCAGCAAGCCAGGACGCGCGTTACCCTCACTAGGGCAGGATCCCGAAATCTTGCCAAATGAATTGCGTCTATTGGAACATAAGGGGAATTGCCAACCCTTCGTCTAAATTGGCATTTAAAAGGTTATGTACTCTACACAAACCTAGTTTTTTCTTTATTGTTGAACCTTGGATGCATTTTCATAAATTTCCTAAGAGTTTACTTAATTCTGTTAATATGAAATTTTTTGCCGTTAATGATAGAGGAACTAATGATCCCAATCTTTGGTGCTTTTGTTCCAGTGATATCAATCCTACTGTCTTGCACACTTCAAATCAACATGTTTCATTTATGATCAAAATTTATGAGCAAAACATGGTTTTTAGTGCTATTTATGCTTCAACTGATTATCAAAAGAGAAGAGATCTATGGGCCGCTCTTAATGCGGAGAAATCAAATGGTGATCTTCCTCGTTGCTTTATTGGAGATTTCAATACTATTCTTGGCATGCATGAATATAGGGGAAGTAATACTCCATCCAGAATTTGTTATGAAGATTTTCAGGATTGGACCAATTCTCATAATCTTATTCATCTGCCTACTAAAGGGGCACACTTCACTTGGGCAAATGGTAGAAGAGGTAGGAGCTATACTGAAAAACGGTTGGACAGGTCAGTTTGTAATACTTTATTTATTGATGCTTGGTCCTCGATTAGTTGCAATACGCTCATTAAAAGTGAGTCGGACCATTATCCCATTATGCTACATCTTCACAACAACAATAATGTGAGACATGCTTCTCCATTCAAATTCCTTCGTATGTGGTCTAAACATGATGACTGTGTCAATGTCGTTAAGCAGGTTTGGAATTCTTCTATCTCTGGTTGCCCTATGTTTATTTTATCTCAAAAATTTAAAACTCTTTAAGTCTCACCTTAAAAATTGGAATAATAATGTGTTTGGTAATGTGCATTTAAAAGTTGAAGAAACTGCTACTCATTTGGATTTAATTCAGCAACATATTGATGCTACTGGTTATAATGATATTCAGATGGAGCAGGAAAGAGTTGCTAAGTTGGAGTATGCTAAGGCTCTTCACTTTGAAGAAGACTTCTGGCATGAAAAAGCGAGAATTAAGTGGCATACTGACGGTGATCGTAATACTCAGTATTTCCATCAGTTAGCCAAAGTTCGATATGCAACTAAGCTTATTTCTTCTCTCCGTAATGGTGATGATTTGATAACTAATGCAAGTGATATTGAAAGTCATGTTGTAAACTATTTTAAAGATATTTTTAGCTCTCCTAACATGTGTCTTGATAATGGTATTATTGATCAAGTTATCCCTAACCTTATTACGGATGATCAAAATATTTCTCTTACTTGTCTTCCTAGTATGCAGGAGGTTCACGATGCTGTTTTTTCTATGAATAAAGACGGGGCTCCGGGTCCAGATGGTTTCGGAGCTATTTTTTATCAAACTTATTGGGACATAATTGCGAATGATGTGTACAAGGCCGTGTTGCAATTTTTTTCTAATGGTTGGATTCTTCCTAACTATAACTCTAATAATGTGGTTCTTATTCCTAAGTCTCATGAAGCAGATGCTATTAATCACTTTAGGCCTATTGCTCTTGCTAACTTCAAGTTCAAGATTATTTCAAAAATATTGGCAAGTCGACTTGCTATGGTTACTCCTACCATCATTTCTTCCAATCAAAGAGGCTTCATTCCAGGGAGACAAATTTCTGATTGCATTTGTTTAACATCTGAGGCTATTAACATGTTAAATAACAAAACTTTTGGTGGTAATCTTGCCATGAAGATTGATATTAGGAAGGCCTTTGACACTTTAGACTGGGACTTTCTCCTAAAAGTGCTTCACACTTTTGGTTTTAGTCCTGTGTTTTGTAATTGGATCAAAGTGATTCTTCATTCAGCATGTCTGTCTATTGTTATCAATGGTCGGCCGTTCGGTTACTTTACTTGCAGAAGAGGGGTTCGTCAATGGGATCCATTATCTCCTATTCTTTTTTGTTTAGCAGAGGAAGTTTTAAGCAGAAGCATTACAAAGCTTGTTGAAGATGGATCTCTTCAGCTTATTCCTGGAACTCGGGGTAATTTTGTTCCCTCTCATATTCTTTATGCTGACGATGTTATGATTTTTTGCAGGGCAACTCTAGCTAATATTAATATTCTTAAGGGACTTTTTCAACGTTATGGAGAAGCTTGTGGACAAATCATTAACCCATCTAAGTCCACTTTCTATGTTGGATCTATTTCTGCTACCAGAACTAATAGAATTGCTGATATGTTGGGTTTCTCTATTGGAACTTTGCCTTTTATTTATCTTGGTGTGCCTATTTTTAAAGGGAAGCCAAAAGCTTGCCATCTTCAATCGATTGCGGATAGAATTAAAGCTAAATTAGCTGCTTGGAAAGCCTCTTTTTTATCCATTGCAGGCAGAGTTCAGATTGTTAAGAGTATTATTCATGGAATGTTGATCTATAGTTTCATGATATATGCTTGGCCTATTAGTCTGTTGAAAGATGTTGACAGGTGGATTAGAAATTTCATCTGGAGTGGTAATGTAGATCAGCGTAAATTAGTTACTGTTGCTTGGGATAAAGTTTGCACTCCCACCAATGAAGGAGGTCTTGGTCTTCGTTCTTTAAGACATATTAATGAAGCTGCGGATCTTAAATTGTGTTGGGAGCTATTTACATCATCTAATCATTGGGCGTCCCTTCTCAGAGCTAGGGTGATGCGTAGTTATGGTATTATTGATTATCATATTTCTTCTATTTGGTCAGGTATCAAGCATCATATACCTAGTGTTACTGATAATACTTGTTGGCAACTTGGTAAGGGTGACCAGATTAATTTCTGGACAGATTCTTGGGTGGGTGACCCTTTGGTGGACCTTTTGGATATTTCTCGCCATTCTCATGCTCTATTACAGGCTAAGGTGGCACACTTTATTGCTAATGATCATTGGCTTATTCCAAACTCTATTACTTCGAGCTATCCTAATTTGGTGCCGTTATTAAATTCTGTCACTATTCCTATTAGTAAAGCTAATGATGAGTTAAGATGGATTCATTCTGATAGCGGGGTCCTTTCTTTTAAAGATGCTTACTTGTTTCACAGACCTATAGGGCAACATATTCCTTGGGCTAAAATTATTTGGTGTGAGGATATTCCTCCCTCTAAATCTTGTTTGATGTGGAGAATCATGCATAATAGATTACCTACAGATGATCTTCTCTCTCATAGAGGTTGTTATATTGTCTCCAAATGCGATCTTTGTGGGGAGGCTGCTGAAACCATAC
The DNA here is from genome assembly GCF_020283565.1 of Trifolium pratense. Lineage (NCBI taxonomy): Eukaryota > Viridiplantae > Streptophyta > Magnoliopsida > Fabales > Fabaceae > Trifolium > Trifolium pratense. The sequence continues at coordinate 41,843,751 of NC_060064.1, read as the reverse complement.
ATCATATATTTTGTGATTGTTGTTTTTCTAAGGATATTTGGCATTGGTTTGCCTCTGTTCTTTCCTTGCACGTTGACACAAGTACTGTTAGTTCTATTTTTGATATTTGTAACAAAAATTGGAACTCTCAATGTAAAATTGTTGTTATTTCTGCAGTTGTTAATATTTTTAATACTATATGGTGGTGCAGGAACCAACATAGATTCGAGGGAAAATCCATTCATTGGAGATCTGTGGTCAACTCAATTATCTCCAATGTTTCTTTATCTGGAAATTTATCTAAAAAAGCTTCTTTCATTTCCATGCAGGAATTCAGCATTTTGAAAGCTTTTAATGTCAATGTCCATCATCCCAAAGCACCTGTCATCAAAGAAGTATTGTGGCAACCTCCGCTTTATAATTGGGTTAAATGCAACACAGATGGTTCAGCGTTGGGTAGCCCCGGTCTTGCTTCTTGTGGGGGTATTTTTAGAGACTATACTGCTACTTTTATAGGGGGGTTTTCTATTAATATTGGAAACTCTTACGCCCTTCATGCTGAACTTATAGGTGTTATGAATACTATTGAGATCGCTCATTCAAAAGGGTGGAACAAACTTTGGATTGAATCTGATTCACAATTGGTTAATTTAGCTTTTAAGTCCGCCCACATTGTCCCTTGGAAGCTTTGTAATAGATGGTTCAATTGCTTGACGTTGACTAAAACCATGCATTTTAGAGCGACTCACATTTATTGTGAAGGGAACTGTTGTGCAGATAGAATGGCTACTTTAGGCATTAATGTTAATGGTTTTTACTGGTGGGACAATGTTCCGCCGAGTGTTCAAGGAGATTATATTAGTAATTTAATGGGTCTTCCGTCTTTTAGATTTCATTAAATCCACTGCACTCTTTTTCCCTATCCTTAGTTTTATCCCTTGGGGTTTTCCAGGAAAGGTTTTTAATGAGGTAGTGATAGGTTCCTTGTATTATTGTTTCCTTGGGTTTTGGTCTAGTCCCCCCAAGTTTGTCTCTTTTTCTTTCTTTTTAATAAATTTATTAGGGTGCTGCAAATGATAGGTGATGATTATGGGGTGCCAACATAGTTGGAATGTCATAATTATCATGTGATGCCTATGCACGCTAATGTTTTTAAAAAAAAAAAAAAACCTCTTTCATTTTTTGATATGTAGATGATGCAGGTAAAACAAAATATAAATATTATGAACACAATCGCCTTGACTAGCTGAGTAAAAATAACCTCAATCAAACAATTAATTTCATCAACGATGGAAAAATCACCTTCACAATTTGGAGTGCATATTAATAAGCACAGTTTTTTCAGGTTATGACTGATTCCCATAATTTGGTGAAACAAAGTGCATGTGCTATCTACTCCACCAGTGTTGTATTTCTTTGACACTTTTTTAATTCAGGATTCAAATGTTAGTTTTTACTTCCCAACTCAACCTTTATACAGAACTTGGCACCCTCAATCAAATTAGCCACACGCTGTATACTTGGTGAGATTGGTGGATGGATCAAACAACACCATAATGATCTATTCTATCATTATCAAGTCCAAAATGGCAGACCATTTATATCTGAATCTCCTAAACGGTTTGACCTGCTATTGAACTGCCCTCCATTTGGTCTATCCTACTTATCTGTACTGATTCATGTATCACCCACACATGCCGAAACCATCTTTGATGGGAGTCTACCATATTTTCTATAATAAGGGCTACTTAAAGCATTTGTATCCACAGTAACGTTTGCATCTCTAGAACACTAAGCTTATCATCTTATTGTTTCTTTATCGTTCACATTTAGCCTCATGCAAGGGCTTACAGATTTAGCAAACACGAAGGAAGGACCATTGCTAACAAATGATGATGTCGATTAAGCTGAATATTTATTTGTACAAAGAAACGAGAAAGTCTCATGGAATGTGGAACTCCCAGTACAACTCTCACACCCCAAGACAGGGCACTTAGAGTGTGACCTGAGTTACCCCACAATATTCAATTTTAGCTTGAAGGGTGTGTACAAGGCCCAAGAACGAATTCATAGTGGGTGGCTTAATGGACCATGTTAGATAAGCTCTAATAGTATCTTAGAATTTTGGACCGGAAATTTATAAAACAGGCGTGTAAGGTGAGGCAATTCCACCACTTATAAACACTTTCAGACCATATCTTATCCAATGTAGGAATCTCAATGGTATCATGGCATACATAGTCAACTTAGCTGGCGGAGACAAGGAATAATGACACTGAGATCAGAGACAGGACAGGACAAATCATCAAGGACAAGGCCTAGGCTGCATTTGGGAGAAGAGAGATCAAAGACTTTGCACATCTGTTGGAATGTCAATAAACAAAAAGACAGGTGGAAACAAAGCTAATCTATGGGAAGACGACATAAAACGTACTCAATCTGTGGATGAAAAGACATGCTGGAACAGTAATACGAGCATGCAATGGAATAATATCTAGATACTAAGACTTGATACAGAAACAGTTGCAAAGAAACCCAGATCAAACAAAAACATTCAGAGGCAAGTGTTGTGACCAAATCCTTTGTATTAGGCCGCTCCTGCGGTTCATATTGCAAACATTTAGAGGCAAGATTGACAACTACTGTTGCCTCTTCTGTAGAAAACTTTCCCTCCAAATGAGAATACATCAAGAGCATTTTGTTTTTTCCTTGTATCATATCAAGTGCCTTCAAACAGAATCAGATAATTCCACGTGGCACCACCAATAAAAAAACTAATGAACAAGTCTGAGTAAGAAAATAGTAAAATACACACCATTGTTAGGATAAAATTTGGATGTAGTTCCTTATATCATTATCATCAAGTGCCCAAATCGAATAATGACATGTGTGGACATTCTTTTAACATTAAATAACCTTCATTTAGAATATGGTGTATTAGTTTGATTCAAGAACTTGACGGCAATCAAGGTAGTAAATATCGCGAATCATCACAAGAAATCGTCCGAGTTTATGATCTTGATAGGTCTGTGCATGTTCATGAATAGACGGAATCCAATTTGGTGGGTATGACTGGGACCACCCTGCAAAACCGTGAAAACGGTGGAATTATGCGACTCTATAGATTCCATTTATGGGTTTTGCAGAGTTGGATTCACAGGCCGGGTCTGCAACTTGGTTCTCGAACCATGTTTCAAACACTTCACTACCTGTGATGGTTTATTTCTTATCCACTAATCCCATTTATTTGTAGAAAACCTACCAACTTGAGCATATGAACTCCCTCTCTCACGTTTGCGTTCTGCTTTGTTTTGGATACAAGAGAACAGAGTTCTATTTGCTACTGTCTGTAGCGTTTTGCACATGAACTCTCTCTCTCTCTCTCTCTCTCTCTCTCTCTCCCTGCTCTGTTTTTTATATGAAATGGCTGGTATTATATTTTTTCTAATAATTATTATTATAATGATAATGATAAAATAATAGTGGGAAAAAAAATAAATAAATAAAGAATAGGTGGGCAGATTTTTTACGGGACAATATATATCCTCCTTCATCTTTATCTTATATTTTTTTACCAAAAAGACAATCACAACACACACAAGTCTAGAGCTTTCCTTATTTCTCCTCTCTGTTCCTATCCTCGTCTCCCTCACCTCTCATCTATCCATTCTATCTTTCTTCATTTTCTTACAACCTTTCCCCTAAATTCTATCATATGTTCTACTTGTTATGAACTCAAGCTTGGAAAGAATATTGAGTGAGAAGTGAAAATACCCATTCATGGAGAGTTTGATATTTGGTGTTCCTTGAGATTCGGTGGAAGTTGCTCCGGTGGCCGTTCCGGAAGGCGTTGCTAGGAACGGAGTTGCCTCTTCATAGTTATCCGCGAGTGGCAGGATAGACCGTTCTTGATATTTGTAGATTCCAGCAAGTACCCTCTTTTTGGTAGGCCCTATCTTTAATAGAGGCCGATATTTTGCGACTTCAGTATGATGCAGCTATATTTTGGGTAGAACTTGTTTAGAGGTCTTTAGGTGTATGTAGTACTACAAGTTTGTAACGCTGCTATATGTATAGTCACTATCATGGTGGATATGTTAAATTTAGTATAATTAAGGACCTGCTGTTGGAACATGTTTTGATGTAAATAGATAATGCAGGGATAAAAATGAATATTTTAGGATTGTAAAAAAAACAAAGGAAACTTTGCCAAATTTTTGGTAAATTCTAGAGATGTGAATATATGTGTATTTTTATATTAGGCTTGCCAGACTTAGTTATTTTTCTGTAGCTACGGTTAGTCTGCGCGCCGGTCATGATCTTGAAAGAGGGTCATGACAAAGTTGGTATCAGAGCTCGGTTAGTAGGTCCTATAGTTGCATCATTGGGATTCGCTATAACATTTTATTTGTAAATTGTGAATCCGGGCACAAATTACAAACAAGAAGTTATGGCTACTCAATAACACACTGAAGTCATATTTTGTTCCTAGTAATTATGTTTTGTGTCTAAGCGCTATTTTTCTTCAGGTTGGAATGCCACCTCGAAGAAGTACAAGAGTTCTTTCTAGGGAGGCAGTTTCTAATGAGGCATCCTCTCAGCCTCGAGAAGAAGCCCCAAGAGGCCGCGGTCGTGTCCGACGCCGTGGTCAAGGGAGACGTGGACGAGCCGGTGTTATGCTTGAGGTTGAGGTCCCTAGAGCTAGGCGGGGAAACCCGACGTTGGCTGAATTAGCAATCGGTTTGCAAAATGTTCAACAAGTGGTACAACAAATAGCAAACAGATTTGGTGATCAAGGACAACCACAAGTTGAACAAAATCAAGTGGATTCTGAGCATAGTCAGGAGGTTGTGCAAGACGAGCAGCATCATGTTCACCCTAGGGTAACTGAAGTTTCGTTAACATGTTTTGTGAAGATGGACCCTCCAACGTTTAGTGGTTCAGATGTTCATGAGGATCCACAAGTCTTCCTTGACGAGGTTTCTTGGATATGTAAAGGCTTGGGTTGTTCTTCAACTAGGATGGTGGAATTGGCTGCATTTCGTCTTCGTGATGTAGCTAGAGGATGGTATGAAACAATGTTGTTGGCTAGATCAGTCGGATCACCTCCATTGGAGTGGGATGAATATGCTCAGCGGTTCTTGGCTCAATTTCTCCCTCAGAGTGTTCGGGACAGCAGGGCACAAGAGTTTGAGAATCTCGTACAACTTGATCAAATGACAGTAATGGAGTACAATATACAATTTATGCGACTTTCTAGATATGCACCGCATCTCGTTGCTACTGAGCAGTTGCGAATTCAAAGATTTGTAGATGGTCTGAAAAGTTATTTGTTCAGGGCCATTGCAGGACATGGAGATATGACATATGAACAAGCTTTGAATAGAGCTTTGGCTATTGAGCGGGGTAATAGAGACAGAGGTGGAGCTTCTCGTGATACACGCAAAAGGTCTCATTCTGAAGCATCTCGTAGTGGTCGTGGTGGTTTTGTTGGCGAAAGTTCTAGGAATGATGTTGGTCAGGGTCGTCGGGGCCAACAAGGAGGACGTCAACCACAAACTACTCAAGGTAGCCAAACAGGTAGTTCAACTCACAGGTGGGGCACCACACAACATCAAGTGCCCTTTGTTACGACTCCTAGTGCTTGTGTCACATGCGGGAAGGCTCATATCGGCCCTTGTAGACATGGGTTAGCAGGGTGTTATCGATGTGGTCAGATTGGACATTATGCTAGAGTTTGTCCTACATTATCTACTCAACCTTCAACTAACCAAAGTACTGAAAGACAACCTGGTGGTTCTGGAATGCAAGGACATAACAACTTTCAACGTGGGGGCAGAGGCTCAAGGGGAAGAGGACAAAGTCAGGTTGGTGGAGGACAAGCTCGTGTGTTTGCTTTGACTCGTCTGGATGCTCAGGCATCTAATGTTGTTGTCACGGGTATGCTTTCTATATGTTCTCATGATGCATGTGTTTTGTTTGACCCTGGAGCTACACATTCTTTTGTTTCTCGCCCATTTGCTGCTTGTTTAGGGATCGATCCATCATTGCTAGAAGTGCCTCTGATGGTGGCCACTCCTATTGGTGATTATTTGCTAGCTAAAACAATATATAGATCGTGTAAAGTACTGATAGAAGGTCATTCTTTGCTAGCAGATTTAGTTGAACTTAATATGGTAGATTTTGATGTGATATTAGGCATGGATTGGCTATCTTTTAGTCATGCTAATTTGGATTGCTACAACAAGGTGGTAACGTTCAAAATACCCGAGTTACCAACATTTACGTTTCAAGGTGATCAGAACCTATCTTCATGCAACTTAATTTCTGCTATGGCAGCTCAACGATTGTTGAAAAAGGGTTGTTGTTCATACTTAGCAATGATAAGAGTTGTCAATGACACACCTGTGAAGCTTGAGCATGTTCCCATAGTATGTGAATACCCTGATGTATTTCCTGAAGATTTATCGGGTTTACCACCTGATAGAGAAATAGAGTTCAGCATTGACTTGCTCCCTAACACTCAACCAATATCTATACCCCCGTATAGGATGGCTCCAGCTGAACTTAAGGAGTTGAAAGAGCAATTACAAGACCTTCTTAACAAAGGTTTTATTCGACCCAGTTGTTCTCCTTGGGGTGCACCCGTGTTGTTTGTTAAGAAGAAAGATGGTTCACTCCGATTATGTGTTGATTATCGACAATTAAATAAAGTGACGGTGAAAAATAAATATCCTTTACCTCGCATAGATGATTTATTTGATCAGCTCCAAGGATCTCAATGCTTCTCGAAGATAGACTTGCGATCGGGGTACCACCAATTGAAGATCAAAGGTGAAGATATTTCTAAGACAGCCTTTCGCACTCGATATGGTCATTATGAGTTTTTGGTCATGTCCTTTGGACTCACTAATGCTCCTGCGGCTTTCATGGATATGATGAACCGAATTTTCAAACCGTTCTTGGATCAATTTGTTGTGGTCTTCATTGATGACATCCTAGTGTATTCCAAAAGTAAGGAGGAACATGAGCAACACTTAAGGTTAACTTTGCAAACCCTGAGAGAATATAAACTATATGCAAAGTTTTCAAAATGTGAATTTTGGATAGACAGTGTGGCTTTCTTGGGTCACGTTGTGTCTAAGGATGGGGTAAGTGTGGATCCACAGAAAGTGGAAGCAATTCAGAATTGGCCTAGACCTACATCTGTAACAGAGATTCGTAGTTTTCTTGGTCTTGCGGGATATTATCGTCGGTTCATCAAAGATTTCTCTAAGATTGCAGCTCCTTTAACAAGATTGACACAAAAGCATGTTGTGTTTAAGTGGGATGAATTGTGTGAAAATAGTTTCCAACAGCTAAAGGATCGTTTGACATCTGCGCCAGTTTTATCTTTGCCCTCAAGCGGTGGCGGTTATGTAGTTTATTGTGATGCTTCCAGAATTGGTCTCGGTTGTGTATTGATGCAACATGGAAAGGTGATTGCATATGCTTCAAGACAACTTAAGAGGCATGAACAAAATTATCCCACACATGATCTAGAAATGGCAGCCGTGATCTTTGCTCTTAAAATTTGGAGACATTATTTATATGGCGAGACTTGTGAGATTTACACTGATCATAAAAGCCTTAAGTATATTTTTCAACAGAAGGATTTAAATTTAAGATAGAGGAGGTGGATGGAGCTTTTGAAGGACTATGATTGTACAATTTTGTATCATCCTGGGAAAGCAAATGTGGTTGCTGATGCCTTAAGTAGAAAATCTATGGGAAGCTTTGCACACATAGTTGGAGTTATAAGGCCAATAGTGAAAGAATTTCATAATCTTGTATCTAGTGGAGTCAAGTTTGAAACCACAAATGCAAAGTCACTTTTAGCACATGTTGAAGTTCGTTCTTCTTTGGTAGACAACATTAAGGAAACTCAGGATAAAGATCCGTATTTGAAAAAGGTTATGGAGAATATCAAATTAGACAAATTTTCTGAATTTAAAATTGACTCTGACGGAATTTTACGTTTGGACACTCGCTTGTGCGTACTTAATATTGAGAATTTAAGGAAGAAAATTTTGGAGGAAGCCCATCATTCTTCTTATACTGTACATCCAGGTTCTAATAAGATGTATAAAGACCTAAAAGAAATTTATTGGTGGGAAGGAATGAAGAGAGATGTAGCGGAGTTTGTATCTAAATGTTTGATATGCCAACAAGTTAAGGCTGAGCATCAGAAACCTACAGGTTTATTTCAAAAGATTGAGATACCAGAGTGGAAATGGGAAAGGATCACTATGGATTTTGTGATGGGGTTACCTAGAACCTTAAGAGGTTTTGACTCGGCTTGGGTGATTATGGATCGTTTAACAAAGTCTGCACAATTCTTACCCGTTAAGACTACCTATTCCGCATCTCAATATGCTAAACTTTATGTCGAAAGAATAGTTTCTTTACATGGTGTACCATTGTCTATAATATCTGATCATGGACCTCAATTCACCGCCCATTTTTGGAGGTCATTTCAGACAGCTTTAGGAACTCGATTGGATTTGAGCACTGCTTTCCACCCTCAGACAGATGGTCAGTCCGAGAGGACAATACAAATTTTGGAAGATATGCTTCGTGCTTGTGTGTTAGACTTGGGAGGAAGTTGGGATCAATACCTTCCTTTGATGGAGTTTGCTTATAATAACAGTTTCCAATCTAGTATTCAGATGGCACCATTTGAAGCCTTATATGGACGACGTTGCAGATCACCTATTGGTTGGTTTGAAGTTGAAGAGTCTAAACTTGAAGGTCCAGATATGGTTCAAGAAGCGATTGAAAATGTTGGTGTTTTATGTTGGCCTAATTTTTGGCTAAAACAATCTAAGATCATTTCAACCAATCTAGAGAGATACATCACCTACCTTTCTTCAAATCAACATAAGCACACAGTCATGAAGTAAAGTAGAACATCTTCAAATGCAGTTTTCAATAGAACTTCTCAGATGAAAATAGCAAATAAGAATAGCTGTATCGCACAAGAATAACAGAGGCATGCAACAGCGGAATAGTGAACACAACTCGCCTCACAGGAAAATGCCAATGGAGTGAAAAATATTCTCATAAAAAGAATCACCGGGGAAAAGTAAATTCCCTCAAGGCTGAGAGAAATAAACTCTCATGAATCAAGATGTTCATTTTCAACAGAGCATCAGGTAACGTGATTCAGCATCGATTAGAACATCTAGCATTGCGCCACAGAAGGCAACCCACAACACATAAAACTACTCTTCACAGATTCAGCAGACAATCAGCAGTACATCAGGCAGACTTACTAACTCTCCCCCTTTTTAGTCACAAAATATGCCAAACAGAAGCTTCATGCACGAAGAGTATCACAGAAATCCATAGTGCAGAGTATCAGAGCATAACAGATCCATATATTAGTATCTAGCAACCCGTAGTCTTGTAATAGCAGAAGCATTACTTCACATACATAAATGTAGCAGCATTGCTATACGTAACATATACTACACTCCACAACAGGAAGGGCAAATGTCTCAACATTAAGCACCACATCATAAAACATCAGATAACTACTCCCCTTCAAGACATGCATAACAGAGTATCAAAACATCACACACCACTCATGCAGAGCACATTCAGAACATATGCAGAGCACATACATCAGATACTATACATCACATACTGCTACCGTGCCTACAGCAGATGTTAGAGCATCTGTCAGCACATCATGCTCACTAAATAATACTACTCCCCCTCAATATCAGAGATGAGCAAAAATTTAATCAAACATTTTTACTCCCCCTCAAAATCAAGGATGAACAACAATTTAATCAGGCATTTTTACTCCCCCTAAAAAAAAACGCATATCAGAACAAAGTATCCGAGTGCCACATGCATATCATAACTTACTCCCCCTTAATTCTTGCAGAGCAAACATAAGTACTACGACACATATCAGATGTTGCAACATCAGATAGCACATCAACATTTTTACTGCACACTACTAACTACCAACTACTCCCCCTTTTTTAGACAAAATAGGGTCTTCATAGAAATAGAAGAAAATCCAGAGACATAGTGCAGAATATCACAGTCCAGATGCACACAGGGTGCTTAAATTTAGATCATAGCCCACACATGGAAAATAAATCCAAAAGAAACATTACACAGAGACACTGTCTTGGGGAATCATTTCCCTCATCTTCAACCTCAGAGTCTTCTTCCTCATTATCACCACCTGCATCAACACTCAGATTCTCATCAACACCTGCATCAGTTGCTTCTAATGCAGCTTCTTCAAGCTTCAGAGCATGAATCATTCGCTCAAACTACAACTTCTTTTCATCCAGCTAACTAGAGGTTATAAGTTGTAAAGCATATCTACTACCTCCATCACAACAAACACATAGTCAACATTCACAAAAGAGACATTTCCCCTTGTTTGCACAATATGACAAGGGCATAAGAAAACATTGTTCCAATCTCCCATGAACAGTCTTTGGCTGAGGTTCATCCAAGAAGTCAACCTCATCAAGATCAATCATCTCTTGTTCTTCATTTACTGTCTTTTCAGACTCAGTATCTTTATCACCAAGAGAGACAACTTTCTCTATACTATCCTTTGTTTTAGAGTCTTCAATAACATCAGCAGGAATATCATTGTTTTCTTTGTCCTGCAATTCATCTCCAGTAGCAGCCTCAAAATCACAGCTATCACCAAAAGACTTAGTGATAGTGGCAGCATTTGGATTAGGCTGGACATAGGATGTTCCAACATCCTGTGCAACATCAAGGGTAGTAATGTTCTCCTTGATAGAAAAAGTAACAAGCTCAACAACAGAATCAGAGATGGACTTATCAGATGGAGCCACATGATCATTCACAACTACAAATGGTTGTACAGTAGCATCAACAGTATTATCAGAGTTTGACATGGTGATCTGATTGAAATAAAATAGTTTTTGATTGAATTGAACTTCAAACAGAGCACAATCAGTGGGACAGTAGGTGAAAGAGAGTTGATTGCATGTTATGACACAGTTATGGCAATTTTGATATGATTGCCCGAAATTAGCGTGCATCACTGGTGGGATCGAAGTGAAAAATGTGGTTGCACGCTCAAAACTCCTTAACTGCTACAATTCCTTATGTAGGCAAATTCTTAATTTGCCCCTTAGCCTTTCAAACTCAACAACATCCAATGCTTTACTGAATATGTCAGCCACCTGTTCTTCAATAGCAACATGATCAAGCTTCACAATATTTTCTTCAGCTAAATCCCTGATAAATGGGACTTTGTTGACACGGGCAGGTTCTGATTTAGGATTAGTAGATTCATTGTTAGAACCTGAAACTTCATCAAATACAATATCATATGACTATTGAATGGATGATTCAACATCTGCTGTTTTGGTTGATGATGCATCATCAACTACCACATTCATTAATTCCACGGTAACTTTAGTTCTTGAGTTATAAACTCTGTAAGCTCTGCTGTTTATGGAGTATCCAAGAAAAATGCCTTCTGATGCACAGGAATCAAATAATTTTGCATTCTCAAATTCTTTGCCACGATCACTTCTTATTCTTACAATAACAACCTCCTTTTCTCTTTGAAGTTGTAAGCATAAGTTTCTAAAAGTTTCAAAGCTGTCTGATTTTTCTCTAAGGAAATCTATCCAAGTGAATCTAGAAAAATTATCTTCCAAAGCAAAAGCATACCTTTTACCACCAAGACTTTCAGTCTGCACAGGTCCCATCAGATCTATGTGTAATAGTTCAAGTGCTCTAGATGTAACCGGATGTTGGAGCCTCGGATGTGCCACCATGGTTTGCTTGCCTATTTGGCACTCACCACATATAGTTCCTTCCTCAATCTTGAGCTTTGGATTCCCCCTGATTGCTTCTTCTGCTATGACCTTCTTCAAACCTCTCAGATGTAAGTGACCAATTTCTTGATGCCACGGCTTCACTTTATCCTCTTTGCTTAAGAGACAAGTGGACAAGTGGTTTTCTTCTTCAGAGACCCATAAGTAGCAGTTGTCCTTTGACATCACACCCTTCATCAAGAGTCTTCCTTCTTCATTTGTAACAAGACATTCTGACTTTGTGAAGTTTACTTTCATGCCTTGATCACACAATTGACTAATGCTGATCAAGTTTGCTGTAAGTCCCTTCACTAACAAAACATTGTCTAAGTTTGGTAACCCATTGTCAATTAGGTTCCCAATTCCTTTTATTTCTCCCTTAGCTCCATCTCCAAATGTCACAAAACTTGTGGCATAGGATTTTAAGTTGGCAAGATATCCTTCCACTCCAGTCATGTGTCTTGAACATCCACTGTCAAAGTACCAATCTTGTCTAGATGATGCTCGTAGTGATGAGTGAGCTATCAGACATACATCATTCTCCTTTTCTTTCCACTCTTTCTTAGTCTTCACATTTTCTGGCTTTGGTGCAGGTGACCGGAAATTCTTTGGGTAACCATACAATTTATAGCAATAAGGCCTTATGTGCCCTTTCCTACCACAATAGTGACATCTCCAGTTCCTTCTCCTAGATTTAGGTCTTGACCAATTATTCCGATGTGGAGGAGGATGTTGAGGCATCGATCCAGTCTGTGCAGGAGGCTTAGGTTTGGGTTTTAACCAAGTGTCGGTTCCCTGGTGTGTGGGAGGATGTGGTGGTAAAAAGCCAGCACTAATAGGAAAAGTCTTCTCGATGGGAGTACTGATTGTAGCTTTGTTGTATCCCATTTGTTGATCAACAATCTCATAGTCAAAGCCAATTGGTTTCTTTCCTGCACTTTGTTTCAACAACATGGCTTGAAATTTTTCTTCTCCTGACCCATAAACTCTGACTTGTTTTCTAGCATGCTCCAAGTCACCATTCAGTTTTTCAATTTCTTTGTTGAGAGTATCAATTGTTACCAGACATTCATTCTTCTCAGCCTGCAGTTGACAATTCGCCTTCTTTTGTTTTTCCAACGCTTTATAAACTTCATTGCTTCTGATGAACAGATCCTTATAGGTAGTAAGCAGTTCCTCATAGGATGTTTCATCACATGATTCAGCATCAGACTCACACAGACCTGTCAGCGCATTGACATGTTTTGCAGATCCACTTTCAGTTTCCTCCTCTGAGTCATCCTCATCTGACCAAGTGATAGCCAGACTTTTCTTTTGTCTCTTCAGAAAGGTAGGACATTCAGCTTTGATGTGTCCATATCCTTCACATTCTTGACACTGGACCCCTTCTAACTGACTGGTTTTCTCATCACTTCTGGCCCTTCTTTGATCATTGGTCTGTTTGTTGATGTCGAGCTTGATGCTTGGCACATTGAACTTAGACTTTTTGTCCATTCTTTTCACGATTCTGTTGAATTGTCTTCCTAGCAGGACCATTGCTTCTGACAAACTTTCATCACTCTCCAAATCTGATTCTTCATCTTCTCTAGTGTTTGAGGCAAAAGCTAAACTTTTATTTTTCTTTTCTTTTCTTTGATTCATGCCTAACTCATAGGTTTGAAGTGAGCCTATTAGTTCATCCACTTGAATGTTGACCAGATCTTGAGATTCTTCAATTGCTGTCACTTTCATGTCAAACCTCTTAGGTAGAGATCTGAGAATTTTGCTCACAAGCTTTTCATCTGATATGGGTTCTCCCAAGGCATCAAAAGAATTTGCAAATTCTAAAATATTCATGTGAAAATCATGAATAGTCTCTTCTTCCTTCATACTCAGATTTTCAAAGTTTGTGCGAAGCATCTGAAGTTTGGACAACTTTACCTTGTTGGTTCCTTCATGTGCTTTCCTAAGTATCTCCCACGCATGTTTAGCCACAGTGCATCGTTTGACAAGTCTAAACATGTTGATGTCCACCCCATTGAATATGGCATTTAAGGCTTTTGAGTTTCCTAGAGCTAAGTCATCCTCGTCTTTAGAATAGTCTTTTGTAGGCTTGATTTCACTGGTTTTCTTTCCATCCTTATCAATGACCACTGGGGGTTCCCAGCCATTTTCTACAGCTTTCCATGTTCGGCTATCAATGGATTTAAGAAAAACCATCATCTTAGCTTTCCAGTAGTCATAGTTCTCAGGCCCTATCAGTAGGGGCGGTCTGGAAATTGTTCCTCCTTCCTTGTCCATTTCACCAGAAAGTATTTTCCCTGGAGCTCACCCTAAATCCAGAACAGGGTGCCTGCTCTGATACCAATTGAAATTCTGGCACACTAGTAACACGATGTTGAACACGATGCTCCAACACTGTATGTTTGATCCAATGATCCAACACTGTGTTCAACACTGAACTAGACGAACAATAAGGAAATATAAAATACACGAAACAGAATAACACAGTTATTTGTTAACCCAGTTCAGCATAACAGTCTACTCTGGGGGATACCAATCCAGGAGTGAATCCACTATGATAGTATTAGTTTGAAGCCCTCAATAAACGCCCCGTTTATGACTTCTCACCTAATCACCACCCGTGCTATATTCTACCTAAGTCACACCTAGGTATGAGAACCTCCGCTCACCTCCTCTTGATCACAGCCACTGTGATCGTACACTTCTAGATTCAACAAGTGAAGACACACTTCATAAAACACATACCAATTCCTTACTTAAAAGCTTTGGAATTGTATACACACACTATCTCCTTGCTTAGAAGCTCCAGAGATATTACAACACAAAGACACACAGTTCCTAATCAGTGTATAAATCAACACAAGACTCAGAACACAATTAACAATACTAAAACCCTAAACACACGCTTTGTAAGACTCAAATCTGGTTTCAGTGAGTTGCACAAGGGTTCAGTCTTCCTTTATATAGCACGAGCTAGGTCTTGAATTGGGCTTCAAAAACGCAGCTGGTCCAGAAGTTACTTCAAGGAATATTCTTGTATCAAATGTTTTGTTTCCTAAAATAGTTGATTTGTTTAGAAACAAAACTAGGTCATGGCCGCCTTCTAGAACATCAGGAAAGGCGCTACTTAGTGCACAATACTTCAGGTCAAAGCAACTTTGTAGAAGAAAATATATTTTCCACAAATATATTTTCACCAAATATTTATTCCTTCCATAAATATATTTATTGTCCATAAATATATTTATTGTCCATAAATATATTTTCAGTAGCAATCTCCTTGAATATATTTTCAATAATAATCTCCTTGAACCATAAAGATTTATTTGAAATAAATCTTTTATATTTTCTACAACAATCTTCACAAAATATATTTTAGAATCAAATCTTTTATCTCTTAATATTGAGGAACAAATAACACATAAATCGCTTACTGAAGATTCTGGAAACACCTGTGTGTTGTTGGCACACAAATTAAAAGGCGTGGATTAATTCTTCAATCAAATCTTTCAAAGATCTTACGCAAAAATATATCATTCGCGAAAACAGAGCGCACTGGATGTGGTATCCAATGTTGAAGCATGAATGTTGTATCCAATGTTGAAGCATTCTATCCAACATCTTGCTTGAATATTTGTTTTAGCAAAAATGAGGCCAACATAAAGTATTGTGCACTAAGTAGCGCCTTTCCTGATGTTCTAGAAGGCGGCCATGACCTAGTTTTGTTTCTAAACAAATCAACTATTTTAGGAAACAAAACATTTGATACAAGAATATTCCTTGAAGTAACTTCTGGACCAGCTGCGTTTTTGAAGCCCAATTCAAGACCTAGCTCGTGCTATATAAAGGAAGACTGAACCCTTGTGCAACTCACTGAAACCAGATTTGAGTCTTACAAAGCGTGTGTTTAGGGTTTTAGTATTGTTAATTGTGTTCTGAGTCTTGTGTTGATTTATACACTGATTAGGAACTGTGTGTCTTTGTGTTGTAATATCTCTGGAGCTTCTAAGCAAGGAGATAGTGTGTGTATACAATTCCAAAGCTTTTAAGTAAGGAATTGGTATGTGTTTTATGAAGTGTGTCTTCACTTGTTGAATCTAGAAGTGTACGATCACAGTGGCTGTGATCAAGAGGAGGTGAGCGGAGGTTCTCATACCTATGTGTGACTTAGGTAGAATATAGCACGGGTGGTGATTAGGTGAGAAGTCATAAACGGGGCGTTTATTGAGGGCTTCAAACTAATACTATCATAGTGGATTCACTCCTGGATTGGTATCCCCCAGAGTAGGCTGTTATGCTGAACTGGGTTAACAAATAACTGTGTTATTCTGTTTCGTGTATTTTATATTTCCTTATTGTTCGTCTAGTTCAGTGTTGAACACAGTGTTGGATCATTGGATCAAACATACAGTGTTGGAGCATCGTGTTCAACATCGTGTTACTAGTGTGCCAGAATTTCAGAAAAAGTTAAAGTAATACAAGATCGTTTAGTTACGGCTCAAAGTAGACAAAAATCTTATGCGGATAAAAGACGTCAGCCTTTAGAGTTTAGTGTTGGAGAGCATGTGTTCTTACATGTTTCTTCGATGAAGGGTGTTCTAAGATTTGGCAGGAAGGGAAAGTTAAGCCCCCGATTCATTGGGCCGTTTGAAATTCTCGATAAAGTAGGGAAAGTGGCATACCGTTTAGCCCTTCCACCAGACCTCTCAAGTGTTCATCCTGTTTTTCATGTATCCATGCTTCGGAAGTATGTCCACGACCCTTCTCATGTTATTCAGCATCAAACAGTGCAACTGGATGAAAACCTTAGCTATATCGAACAACCAATAGTTATAGTAGATAGACGTGTGAAACGATTACGTTCTAAGGATGTTGCTTCGGTGAAGGTGGTTTGGTCAGGACCATGTGGTAAAGAGATGACTTGGGAGCCAGAATCAATTATGCGCGAAAAGTATCCTCATTTGTTTGAAGCGCAAGGTTAGTACGGTCATAATAATTCGAGGACGAATTATATTAAAGGGGGGAAGATTGAAATGGTTGGTATTATATTTTTTCTAATAATTATTATTATAATGATAATGATAAAATAATAGTGGGAAAAAAATAAATAAATAAAGAATAGGTGGGCAGATTTTTTACGGGACAATATATATCCTCCTTCATCTTTATCTTATATTTTTTTACCAAAAAGACAATCACAACACACACAAGTCTAGAGCTTTCCTTATTTCTCCTCTCTGTTCCTATCCTCGTCTCCCTCACCTCTCATCTATCCATTCTATCTTTCTTCATTTTCTTACAACCTTTCCCCTAAATTCTATCATATGTTCTACTTGTTATGAACTCAAGCTTGGAAAGAATATTGAGTGAGAAGTGAAAATACCCATTCATGGAGAGTTTGATATTTGGTGTTCCTTGAGATTCGGTGGAAGTTGCTCCGGTGGCCGTTCCGGAAGGCGTTGCTAGGAACGGAGTTGCCTCTTCATAGTTATCCGCGAGTGGCAGGATAGACCGTTCTTGATATTTGTAGATTCCAGCAAGTACCCTCTTTTTGGTAGGCCCTATCTTTAATAGAGGCCAATATTTTGCGACTTCAGTATGATGCGGCTATATTTTGGGTAGAACTTGTTTAGAGGTCTTTAGGTGTATGTAGTACTACAAGTTTGTAACGCTGCTATATGTATAGTCACTATCATGGTGGATATGTTAAATTTAGTATAATTAAGGACCTGCTGTTGGAACATGTTTTGATGTAAATAGATAATGCAGGGATAAAAATGAATATTTTAGGATTGTAAGAAAAACAAAGGAGACTTTGCCAAATTTTTGGTAAATTCTAGAGATGTGAATATATGTGTATTTTTATATTAGGCTTGCTAGACTTAGTTATTTTTCTGTAGCTACGGTTAGTCTGCGCGCCGGTCATGATCTTGAAAGAGGGTCATGACAGTATACGAGAGAATAAAATTCTCATTGCTACTGTGATCTGCAAATACTGTTCGCTACAATTGCAAGCAACCACTTATCTGCTATGAATCTTAGTTGTTTGTGGTATTTATGACTTTATGCTGTGAATTTTATAATCCAACATTTGAGTTTCACAGTACATAACTTTTGTTAATGTCTTCCATACTTCTGTAAAAAATTTAAATTGTTTTCATCAACAGCTTAAATTATCCAGCAATGAGGAAGAAACATGAGCAGTGAGCACAGATCATAATTTCAACTTTATGTTACCATAACCA